>NC_041392.1:411930928-411950296 GCF_002162155.2 Triticum dicoccoides
AGCCCCGCCTCCCCACGCCGCACCGGAGCCCCGCCGGAGCCGAGCCAGGGTAGCCACCGCACCGCCCCGGTTTTCTAAAGAAAAACCATTCGGGTTTTTTCTTAGAAACCCTAGATCCGTTTTTTTTTGGATTCGCCGTTTTTTTCTCTCGGTTCTTCTAGTTAGCGGATGTTCGTCCGAACGTTCGTTTTAACGTACGATTCCTCGCCCGTTAGTTACAACTAACGAACGCTCGTTCGCTAGTCTGTTCGTGAGTTTTCTTTTATCGGATTTATTCCGCGATTTTTCTCTGATCGTGATTTCTGATCCGAACTTAGTTTCTGTTTATCTTTTCGCTCGTTAGTCGGAATCAGGCGATTGAAGCGCCTAGAGTTTCATCTCAAAACCCTCTTTCTGTTTAACAAACTCAAACAAGTTTTCTCTACTGTAAAATTTGACCTAGTTTCAGATTAGTAAACGAAGCTTCTTTCTTTCGTCGTCTGAGTTTCGTTGCTCCGTTTGATTTGATTCTTTTTGCGTACCGAAGTTTTTAAGTTGAACTTTCTGGTCAACCTCTCTTATTTGAGTTTTGCTTGTGCATCGTTGCTTGGTACTTTTGTATGTTATTGTTTGCTTGCGACAGAATTCCCGGAGTGCGAAGCGTGTTACTACGAGTCTCTAGGATTCGCGGATCGTCAGCAAGGCAAGTAACACTTTGATCATATCCCATTATTACCCAGTTTTTATGCATTAGTTCCAATCCTCAAACATTGCATGATTAGGATGTCATTAACTTGTGGGTTGGGAAGTAGTTGCTTAGGTAGAACCTATTGCCCTGTTATATTCAAACCCTTGGGAGTTACTTCTACGTATTGCTTATATTGCTATGCTATGCTCGTAGACGTGGTTTGGGTTTGAGTGAAATTCATGTCAGATGTGAGATTGTTAATTAATGGTTTAACTTAAGGTGGCAACTTAATCAAACAACTGGGTGGATTGAGGCACTTGGGAAACCCAGTGTTGTCTATTTTTTTTTGGAAATCTCGGGGTACCCGTGTGATCTTCCTATGGACCACCACCCAGGCTCAAAAGGAACTAAGATGATTCATGCTAGAAACTTCCGTGTGCAGCCACAAGCTATTATGGGCTCTAGCATAGTTGAGTAAGTTGCGTGAAGCTCTTGAAGAGGTAGATCAGCAGGTAGTGGGTTTTGTAGGTTTGGTATGGTCTACCCGGAGTAGAGAGTTAACGTTTCTGAAAGACTGTGTCTCTGTCATCCGTTTCTCAAACACCCTGTAGTGCGAGAAATCCAACGGAGGCGATCGAGTCTTGTGGGGAAAAGTGCGCAAACCTCTGCAGAGTGTACAATCTAATCATGGTTAGCCGTGTCCCCGGTTATGGAAAATTCTTGAGTATCTAGTACTTGGGTTATCACATGTATCTCACCATGTTTAATTAATACTGTTGGGTTGTTAATCACTTTAATTGGGATTGAGTTGGGGTTACCTTCTCAATGATGTTTCAACCACCATGATAGTTAAATTAAAATCTATTCCTTTGTTGTAGGGAAAAATTGGCTTTTCGCAAAAACTATAACCATACAGCTTTCCACCAACCATATATGCATATAGTGATAGCATTATTTTGTTCTTGCTCTAATGTGTTACTTTGCCAGCATATTCCATGTGCTGACCCATTTTCGGGCTGCAACGTATTATGTTGCAGACGAGGAGTAAGGTTCGTTAGGTCGTTGCCGTGCAGCTCAGCTATGACGTTGGAGTTGATGGACTCATCTTATCTTCCAAGCCTTTCGATGTTATCGCATTAGATGGCCTTAAGCCATATTATTGTAATAAGTTCTCTTTGGAGACATTCGATGTAATAAGTGTGTGATTGCTACTCTGTTATAAATCCTTCGAGTACTGTGTGTGTCAGCATTACCGATCCAGGGATGACACTGAAGCACAGAGACTTGACCATCTGAGGTCGGGTCGCTACAATTGTGAATATCCCTCGATTTAAATGGATCGAAGATCCATACGGTGTATTTGGTTGAGTTTTTAAAACAGGTTGCATGATGACATGATGCAATGCACATGATGCAAGGATGAATGCAACGAACCAAACAAAACACACGATGAATCTTGGAATCCATTGAAGGCATCTGGAGTGCCGGTCTTGGGGCATCCCACCTGCCTCCTCTCTTCCACCACTAGGCCCATGAGGCCCAATAACTTCCCAGGGGGGTTCCGCTAACCCCCGGTTCTCTGAAACTCATCCGAAACAACTCGAACCATTCCGGTGTCCGAATGTAACCTTCCAATATATGAATCTTTATGTCTCGACCATTTCGAGACTCCTCGTCATGTCTTTGTTCTCATCCGGGACTCCGAACAACCTTCGGTCATCAAATCACATAACTCATAATATAAATCATCATCGAACATTAAGCGTGCGAACCCTACGAGTTCGAGAACTATGTAGACATGACCGAGTCACATCTCCGGTCAATAACCAATAGCGGAACCTGTATGCTCATATTGGTTCCTACATATTCTACGAAGATCTTTATCGGTCAAACTGCATAACAACGTATGTTGTTCCCTTTGTCATCGATATTATTACTTACCCGAGATTCGATCGTCGATATCATAATACCTAGTTCAATCTTGTCACCGGCAAGTCTCTTTACTCGTTCCGTAATACATCATCCCATGACTAACTCATTAGTCACATTGCTTGCAAGTCTCATAGTGATGTGCATTACCGAGAGGGCCCAGAGATACCTCTCCAATACTCGGAGTGACAAATCCTAATCTCGATCTATGCCAACTCAACAAACACCATCGGAGACACCTATAGAGCATCTTTATAATTACCCGGTTACGTTGTGACGTTTGATAACACACTAAGTATTCCTCCGGTATTCGGGAGTTGCATAATCTCATAGTCATAGGAACATGTATAAGTCATGAAGAAAGCAATAGCAATAAACTAAACGGTCATAGTGCTAAGCTAACGGATGGATCTTGTCTATCACATCATTCTCTAACGATGTGACCCCGTTCATCAAATGACAACACATGACTATGGCTAGGAAACTTAACCATCTTTGATTAACGAGCTAGTCAAGTAGAGGCATGCTAGGGACACTCTTTTTGTCTATGTATTCACACATGTACTAAGTTTCTGGTTAATACAATTCTAGCATGAATAATAAACATTTATCATGATATATGGAAATATAAATAACAACTTTATTATTGCCTCTAGGGCATATTTCCTTCAGTCCCCCACTTGCACTAGAGTCAATAATCTAGACTACACAATAATGATTCTAACACCCATGGAGTCTTGGTGTTGATCCTGTTTTGCTCCTGAGAGAGGCTTAGTCAACGGGTCTGCAACATTCAGACCCGTATGTATCTTGCAAATCTCTATGTCTCCCTCCTTGACTTGACCGCGGATGGAATTGAAGCGTCTCTTGATGTGCTTGGTTCTCTTGTGAAATCTGGATTCCTTTGCCAAGGCAATTGCACTAGTATTGTCATAAAAGATTTTTATTGGACCCGATGCACTAGGTATTACACCTAGATCGGATATGAACTCCTTCATCTAGACTCCTTCATTTGTTGCTTTCGAAGCAGCTATGTACTCCGCTTCACACGTAGATCCCGCCACGACGCCCTGCTTAGAACTGCACCAACTAATAGCTCCACCATTCAATAAAAATACGTATCTGGTTTGTGACTTAGAGTCATCCGGATCAGTGTCAAAGCTTGAATCGACGTAACCGTTTACGACGAGCTCTTTGTCACCTCCATAAAGGAGAAACATATCCTTAGTCCTTTTCAGGTATTTCAGGATGTTCTCGGCCGCTGTCCAGTGATCCACTCCTGGATTACTTTGGTACCTCCCTGCTAAACTAATAGCAAGGCACGCATCAGGTCTGGTACACAGCATTGCATACATGATAGAACCTATGGCTAAGGCATAGGGAATGACTTTCATTTTCTCTCTATCTTCTGCAGTGGTCGGGCATTGAGTCTGACTCAACTTCACACCTTGTAACACAGGCAAGAACCCTTTCTTTGACTGATCCATTTTGAACTTCTTCAAAACTTTAACAAGGTATGTGCTTTGTGAAAGTCCAATTAAGCGTCTTGATCTATCTCTATAGATCTTGATGCCCAATATATAAGCATCTTCACCAAGGTCTTTCACTGAAAAATTCTTATTCAAGTATCCTTTTATGCAATTCAGAAATTCAGTATCATTTCCGATCAATAATACGTCATCCACATATAATATCAGAAATGCCAAGGCTTCTTATGATGTGCATTACTGAGAGGGCCCAGAGATACCTCTCCGATACTCGAGTGACAAATCTAATCTCGATCTATGCCAACTCAACATACACCATCAGAGACACATGTAGAGCATCTTTATAATCACCCAGTTACGTTGTGATGTTTGATAGCACACTAAGTATTCCTCCAGTATTCGGGAGTTGCATAATCTCATAGTCATAGGAACATGTATAAGTCATGAAGAAAGCAATACCAATAAACTAAATGATCATAGAGCTAAGCTAACGGATGAGTCTTGTCCATCACATCATTCTCTAATGATGTGATCCCATTCATCAAATGACAACACATGTATATGGCTAGGAAACTTAACCATCTTTGATTAACGAGCTAGTCAAGTAGAGGCATACTAGGGACACTCTGTTTGTCTATGTATTCACACATGTACTAAGTTTCCGGTTAATACAATTCTAGCATGAATAATAAACATTTATCATGATATAAGGAAATATAAATAACAACTTTATTATTGCCTCTAGGGCATATTTCCTTCATCCTTATCATTGTCTTAGGCCTTGGTTCCCTTCACTTTCTTAGTTCCATCGGGCCTATATGGTTTAGTCGTCGAGTAAGGGGTTGGGCTCCTTCTGTCATCACCAGGGACATCTTCTTCATCCTCCACCACCACACTTTTCTTCTTCGAAGCATCGAAAACTTCTATGGTTTTCCACTTCTCCTCATCCTTGAGCTCTTTGTAACTATGTTGAAAAGTGAAAGCTCTTCTTTTCTTCTTCCTCTTCTCTCCTTTGTTGTTCCTATCTCGAAATAATCCTTTTGCAATCATTTTCTACCAAAAAACAACCAACATGTCATCATCAAACTAGTCAACATTTCAGCAATTGCGGAAAGTAGAGAAAGCAGACAAGAACAAATGATTATTACCAAGTCACTATCACCGCAACCACTTGGGTTCATGCGATCAACACTTGCCAAGAAATCTGCCCACTTTTGACATTCGGCGTTGATGGTGCCCCAACACTAATGAAGGGAGTCACTTGAGCAATAGTGGTCACTAGTGTTGCGCGCATCGAAGTACTCCTTGATGCTTTGCCAATAAATGTTGGTGGATTGGTCGGTCCCAACGGTTGCATCTTGAGAGACTTTCTTCCATGCGATATAATTTGCAGTTCTTCCCTTCATAACGAAGCCCTCATCATCCATGTCGAGATTGTCGTCACCATATTTTGGAGTTTCATATTCTTGTGATGCATAATCATGTGAATAATCATCATTTGTCACATTTGTTGCGCACATGAAAGTTTCATCATCAAGACTACAAATGGACGTACACGTAATCAATTTCACATTCTATTCGAATCGATAATTGAAACGACAAAGAAATGCACAAACAGTTTTTTTACCTTTGCGACATATCATCGAACACATTGGATACGGTAGTCGTCGGTGTGGACACATCTTCCTCCATGGCCAGCGGCGGCAGAGGAGGAGGTTGATGAGAAGCTCTATGGCTAGAGGAGGACGCCGAGGTCGGCGCCGACTACAAATCGCCCGATGTAGCCGCGTCCGGCTTCGAGATTTTGCCGACCGAGGTTGGTACCCCGTCGGGTTGTGGTTCCGCGCTGCTGAACGCTTCACGCCTCCACCGCATGGCTTGGTGGCCCGCTGCTTCTTTGCAGCCTCCGGCGTGATGGTGACCGGCCGGGTGGGGCAAACCTAGGGCGGCGGCATCCACATTGGGGAAGGTTGGCGCGGAGGAGGTGGCCGCGGCGAGGTGGGTCAGGGCACCGGCGGCGGAGTCGGAGAAAGCGATAGGGTCATCGGCATCGGCGGGAGGCGGACGGGCGGGAATCTGACGACGGCTAGTCGCGAGGAAGACAAATGAAAGACAGTTGGGCAGTTGGTGGGCGGTTGCGTTTTTACATCTTCATATGGTGGAGATGCAAATTTGCACTGCGAAGTGTTGTAGTTTACATCTTTGAGAAACGGAGATGGTATGCTATTTTTTCTTTACATCTACACCATCCATTGGAGAGGTGGTGTAAAAGGTAGTTATTTTTACGTATACATCTTCTATTATAAGATGATCTTATCTTACTAGTAAGATTTTAAAAATAGCAGTGTGTTGTAACACTTTGATGACAATCGTTTTTCCTGGCTAACGCGATTGTAAGGCGATTAAAGTTTGGTCGCCGCCGCCGGCGGCAGTTGCCGCCTACCCGGCCACTGCCCTCGCTGGGGTCATGTGCTCCTCTCGGCTGTGAACTTGATGCCCTGATGAGAGAAGGAGAAGAGTTGTTCTAGCATGGGCGTTGTTATCTCTGCGATCTGCTACAAACTGTTTTGAAGGATCTGTTGCCTGCACAATCTTTGTCCCAGCACGTGTCTAGCAAAGCTGGTTATCAGTCCCGGCGCAACTCCGTTTGCCTTACAAAGGTGTTGTGATTGGTTTTTGTCCCTCTGTATCGTGCTGATTACGGTTGGTTTTCTGATTTCTGTTCGTTTGCTAAATCGACTTGTTTCGGAACCTGACCAGGAGCAATGAAATTTCTTAGCTGGAATTGTCGTGGTCTTCAACAGGACGCATCCGTTAAGGCCCTTCTTGATGTTAATTCTCGAAGAAAACCTGATGTTTTATTTCTGTCCGAAACACACCTAGAAGAATACCCGGCTGATTGCTTAATGAGGCGACTAAAGATGGACCACAAAGAAGTCGTCCGGAGTGACGGCCGAAGTGGTGGCCTCTTACTACTATGGAAGAAAGATGTCAATATATCGTTGCGGTTTAAGTCGGACAAGTTTATTGATGTCTTGGTGGATTCAGAAACAGATGATGCATGGAGATTTACCGGCATGTATGGGGAGCCGAGCTGGGCAGAAAATCATCAGACATGGCAAACTTTACGTGATCTGAATACTTGTGGCAATCTGCCATGGTTGATGATGGGAGACTTGAACGAAATCTTGTACTCCTTTGAGAAGGAAGGGGGCAATCCAAGGCCCCAACGTTTCCTGAAAATGTTTCGTGATGCATTATATGCTTGTAATCTCGAGGATTTTGGTTTTATTGGTGACAAGTTTACTTGGAAAAGAGGTAAGATTAGGGAGAGGCTGGATAGGACCTTGACGAATGAGACATGGAACAATAAGTTCGCTGATGCAATATTGACAAACCTTGAATATAACAAGTCTGACCATCTTCCTATACTCATGTGCATGGGGGAGGGGAGTGCGCCTGATCTGGATCCTACTACAGTACTACGTTTTGAGGCAAGGTGGTTGAAAGAGGAGAAATTCAAGGACGTGGTACAAGAAGCATGGGATTGGGCTAGTCCAAATTTGTTGGACAGTGTCCTGACGGAGCAGTTGAGCTTTGTGCACGGACAATTACATCGTTGGGACAAAGCGATTTTAAAAAGCCCAAAGTGTAAGCTGAGATCTGTTCAGAGTGAGCTTGAGAAAGTAACTCGGCTAGAGATGAATGACAAGAACATTGCTAAACAAAAGGAGTTGTCAGAAGAAATAGAGAAATTATTAGAACAAGAAGAAGTGTACTGGTCACAAAGGAGCAGATTGAACTGGTTGAAATTTGGTGACCGCAACACTGCGTACTTCCACAACTACGCTAGTATGCGACAACAGCGAAACAAAATTAAGAAGTTGAAGGACAATCAGGGGGTTTGGCAAGAGGGGTTTGCACATTTAAACCCCATGATCTCGAATTATTTTGAGAGTTTGCTTGCTTCGGAGGTGGATGATGTTGACCCTCGGTTACTGGAGAAGGTCGTTCCTCGGGTAGACCAGGCGATGAATGATGTATTGAGCGAGCCCTACTCAGTGGAGGATGTTAAGCGAGCACTTTTTTCTATTGGTGATTTGAAGGCCCCAGGCAAAGATGGTTTGCATGCTTTATTCTTTAAAAAATGTTGGCACATCCTTGGGGGTGATTACAGAAGAAGTGCTTAAGGCAATCCATCAAAAAAAAATCATCTCAGAAGGGGGGAATGACACTATCATGATTCTCATTCCGAAAGTGGACGATCCAGAGAAGGTAACACAGTATAGGCCTATCAGCTTGTGCACTGCTCTTTACAAGATTATATCTAAGATGATTGGTGTTCGTCTAAAGAGCTTGCTTGATGATGTTATATCTCCTGTCAAAAGTGCCTTCGTCCCTGGACGCCTTATTACCGATAATATTTTTGTCGCATATGAGAGTATGCACACAATCAAGAATAAGAAAAAAGGAAATTCCGATTATTGTGCGGTCAAGCTTGACATGCATAAAGCATACGACAGAGTCGAGTGGGTTTTTCTTCAAAATGTGCTGCTTCGGTTGGGTTTCCAACAAGACTTCGTTGATCTTCTTATGGCTTGTGTCTCATCAGTTAAATATAATGTGAGATTTAATGACCAGGAGACGGAACGGTTCATTCCTTCTAGGGGACTCCGTCAGGGGGACCCTCTCTCTCCGTACTTATTTTTGCTGTGCGCGGAAGGGTTATCAAGTTTATTGGCTCATGCAGAGGAGGTTCGTGGCATTGAGGGGGTAAGGGTATGCAGAAATGCACCATCAGTTTCACACTTGTTATTTGTTGATGACTCCTTAATCCTCATGAAAGCTAATTTGATTAATGCAACCTCATTGAGACAAGTACTTGATCTTTATTGTGCAAACTCTGGTCAAATGGTTAGTGAAGCTAAGTGTAGTATTTTCTTCAGTCCAAATGTGGATGTCCAACTAAAAGCTGATATATGTACTGAACTCAACATCATGACTGAACCAGTGTCTGATAGATATTTGGGCCTTCCTGCCATGGTGGGTGTCGATAGAAGTGACAACTTCATGTATTTGGTAGAGAGGGTGATTAACAGACTGCATGGCTGGAAAGAAAAGATCTTATCTCTTGGGGGTAAAGAGATCCTGATTAAAGCTACAGTTCAGTCCCTCCCCGTTTTTGCCATGTCAGTTTTCAAGATCCCAAAGAAAATTTGTAAGGAAATTACTGATGCCATTGCTGGGTTTTGGTGGGGTGATACAGAGGAGAAAAATCAGATGCATCGGTGGGCATGGTGGAAGATGTGTATTCCCAAGAAAAATGGTGGCATGGGGCTCAGAGACCTACACACATTTAATCTAGCTATGCTTGCTAAGCAAAGTTGGAGATTGATATCAAATCCCGAAACTCTGTGTGCTCGTGTGCTACGAGCTAAGTATTACCCTGATGGGAATCTATTAAAGGCGGGTCCTAAGAAGGGATATTCATTTACTTGGCAAAGCATTATAACAGGTTTACAAACTTTCAAGAGAGAGTATATCTGGAGAGTGGGTTCAAGAAGTCTAATCAATATTTGGGAAGACCACTGGATCCCTGGTAGCCCATCCAGGAAGGTGATTTCAAGGAGGGGCATGTGTCTTCTGCAAACGGTAAATGAATTGATTAATCCATGGACAGGAAGTTGGGATGAAGTGTTGATTCGAGAAAATTTTATCTCAATGGATGCTGAACGAATCTTGAAGAGCCCGTTGAGCACACATTTAACTAAGGACTTTATTGCCGGGCACAAGACTCGGTCGTTCTCATTTTCAGTCCGGTCTGCATACTATACGGAGTGGGAGCACCAGTTTGGAGCGCGTATAAGAAGATGTGATGATGGACCATCTACTTTAAACCCAGTTTGGGAGATTCTTTGGAAGCTACAAGTGCCCAGCAAAATTAAAATCTTTGGCTGAGAGGCGTTGCATGGTATTATTCCGGGTATGTCTGTTCTGGAAAACCGTCACATTCCAGTCTCTACGCTCTGTTCGATCTGTAAAAGGGGTGCAGAAGACCTGAAGCACCTCATGTTTACTTGTGATCATGCAAAAGAAGTTTGGCTGTCCTTGGGCCTTTAGGAGACGATTGCACATGCTGATGCATTAGACCAGTCTGGATGTGTCATCCATGAGAGTTTACTTCGAGATAAAAGGCAAAAGTCTGTGATATTGAAACATATTGGCTTCCAAGAGATCATATTGGTTGGTGCCTGGTACATATGGTGGCAACGAAGGGAGTCCGTGAAGGGGGAAGTGGTGGCGAGTCCTCCTAAATCGGCACTGGCTATACATGCAATAACAACGAATTATGCCGGGGCTTCGAGTGCTAGCCAAATTACTGAAGGGAAGTGGTCTAAACCTTGTCACAACATGTATAAGATGAATGTGGACGCATGCTTTATGGAGGATGGATGCGGGGCTACTGCGGCCGTTCTTCGAAACCACCATGGACAGGCTTTGGCTGGTTCATCGTCCCTGGTTAGTCACGTTCTCGGTGCCCCTTCCGCTGAGGCGATGGCATTGAAAAATGGTATGATGCTTGCAGACCAACCTGGATGTTCCAATATCACTTTTGAATCAGACTGCCTCGAAATTATCTTAGCATGCAAGGGGGAAGTGGACATTCTGAGTCCTTATTCGGCGATTTTGAGTGACTGCTTTATATTAGTTCAAAGAATTGGGTATGTATCTTATGCTCATTGTTCAAGAGGGGCAAACCAAGTGACACACAAGTTAGCTAGATGTTGTTATGATTCTAATTCTGTAATCTCGTGGGATAATGATCCTCCACAGTTTATTCTAGATGAACTTGTTTCATGTATCCCTTATTTGAGTTGAATAAAGTGTGGCACAGGTTCAAAAAAAATGGTTTTTAAAAATAGCATCCACTTGGAAGCAGCCAAACAGAGGCTTCCTAACACCCAACGAATAAACCGGAGCCAGGTGGATTGGTCTGGCCCACATGGCGGCCCCACGTGATACGCCGCCCGCGGATGGCGCGTAGCTACTTCCCGCAAGGCAAAAAAGCACGGAAAGGAAGAAGATTTGGGCGGAGAGCATCACGGCCAATAATGCCGCAACGCGTCTCCCCCCTGTCTGTCTCTTTCATCCCCCCTCTCTCTCGCTGTCGTCGTCGTCCCTTCCATCCCCGCCGCCACCACCTCCTCCTCCTCCTCCTTCTTCCAAGATCTCCTACACCACTTTGTCTCTTCTTCTCCCTCCCCGCAAACTCCCCTTGACCCCTTCCAATTCGATCCCGTTTCGCGCTGCTGGTTTGGCCGGGTATCTTGGCTGCTTCCATCGGATTTGGATAAAACAAACACCGGAAGGGAAAGCGGGACGCTGCTATCCTCCCTCCCATTGCCGCTCCTGCTCTGAATCGTGTCCAATTCCACGCATTTGTTCCGGGCGGGTCGGGGTTCGTTGGCGCCGTGCGGATCCGTTACGGGAGGTCGTCGGCGTGCGTTCCTGTCCGTCCTTGGTTCTTCTTGGCATGAGCGTTGGGGAAGATGGGGCTGGATTACTACAGCGTGCTCAAGGTCAACCGGAGCGCCACGGAGGACGACCTCAAGAAGTCGTACCGCCGGCTGGCCATGAAGTGGCACCCCGACAAGAACCCCGGCGACAACAAGGCAGAGGCCGAGGCCAAGTTCAAGAAGATCTCCGAGGCCTACGAGGTACTGCTATTCTAATCAAAACCCATTTGCTCTCCCATTTATCCTTCTTACAAATGCCGCTTGCAACCATCATACTACTATCTGTTTCGACTGCGATCTACAAAGCGTTGCAGCCATGTCAGTTTATGGGCATTATGTGTCGTTTGTTATGTCAATCTTGACTTTTCCACACAAAAAACAAATGTTAATCTGATTGCAAGAATCCTACTTACGATAATAAAAATGCTAGCATGTCAATTGTCAAGATAATTCTGTTAGGTTGATCTCTCTCCCATTTGAACCCAACGGGTCGAACGGGCCCCTGAGTCGCGCCCTGATCAGGGGCGCCCAACCAAACCATGGTTGGTGGGCCCCTGTGACCCGTGCTATATAACAGAGGTGGGGGCCGGGGCACGACTCACGAGGTTAATCGCTGCCACAATCCCCACCTACAATCCCTACCGATCTAGGGTTAGCGCGGTGCTCACGGGAAGCTCCTCCACCGCCGCCCTCGTCTGGACAAGCAGAAGGTAGGTCTACCGGAGAATCTAACCTATCCGATCCAAATCGATCTAACAATGGTATCAGCCAGATCGGGTTAGACTTTTTCGGTTGAAAAGAAATCACAGAAAGAAATCCCTCCCCCAAAGAACCCTAGCAGGGCAGAGTAAAGAAAAAAAATAAGTAAACCGGAGCATGGCCTCGGGCCTCGCTGGCAAAGAGCGCCGCCGTACGGCCGCGCCTGTTCCTCTCGATCCCCACACGCATCGGCAAGCCGAGGTGCGGGGACGAAGAACCACCCCGCGAGGGGCAAAGTACACCGCAGCCAAACCGCTCGACGGCGGCGCGCTCACCGCAAGGGGGACGCGCAGCCGGCGAGGGGGATGGCCACGACGTCGCATCGGAATCTCGCTGGATCTCTCTCTCTCTGTGTGTGTGTGTGTGTTCTTGTAAACGGTGGTAGAGAAGAAGAAAAGAAAAAAAAAGGGAAAGGCCGCGCGGGGCGGCGCGGTGGTTTTCATGCCGTTGCCGGCGGCCGGGGCGAAGGTCCTCCACCGGTGCCGTCGCGCGTAGTGGAGCAGAGGAGGGCTCAACCCTGCCTCTCTCTTTGTTACAGGAGGGTTCAAGGAGGAACAGAGGGCGGAGTGAAAAGGAGGCCCGCGTAGTGCGATGGCCGGTCGACGCCGTCGTCGGCGCCCTAGGCGCGGCGCGGTGCCACGGCGAGCGGCACAGAAACGAAGGGCGAGAGAGAGAGATTGAAGAGAGAACAGAATGGGGGCGCTAGGTTTCGGGTCGGGGGACTCTGTCCCGTTTTTGTTCGAGTGCAAAGCGCGCCAAACCGTCCGATCAAATCCGACGTCGCGGATTGAAACCCTAGCGTAGAAGCGGGCCAGCTGGGCCGCCGGGGAGGTGAGGCCACAGCCGCGCGCTGGACCGGGCTGTTTTCGGCCAGGTGCGACGCGCGGAGCGCGCACGAGCAGGCCACGGGCCTGCTGCAATATATATATATATATATAGTTTTCTGTCCAGTTTTTTTGGGCAGATTTACAAAAGCTTTTCTATACAAATTTTTCCAACGAAGATTCTGTTTAGAAAATAGAAAAGAAAAAAAAAGTAAACAGGAAAAGTTCTGAAAATGAAAATAGAAAATTTTCGTAAAAAGAAAAGTTCATGAATTTTATACAGAAAATTAAAAAGTTCATGAATTTTTATTTAGTCAAAGAAAAGTTTCTGTAATATGTAAAAAGTTCATGAATTTTTTATTCATGTTTTTTCCTGCGTAAATAATTAATAGTGCTCTTTTACAAAGAAAATAAAAGTTTAGATATAATTATATTTAAAGAGCATATTAAAGTAATTATTGAAATGAAATGACTATGTTATTTTTATGACCAACGTTGTTAATAACATGATCATGTTTTATTATTGAAAATAAAAGTACTCTTTTAAAAGTGAATAGAACTAGAGTAAAAGATTAAATTGTTGCTTCTCTAAATGCATTTTTGAACCAACCGGTTACAATTGCTTAGAGAATAAAATAGTACAGAATTGTTTTTCAAATAGAATATTGTAAAGTTTCCGCTGCAAAGTAAAAGGTTTATCCTCCAATTAAATTGGAACCAACGGGAAGATTTAATTGAAAGAAATGCTCTTAGCAATGTTTTTTCCATGTGGGTGAAATAAGATGCAGATAGTTTCCGCTATGACAAAAGAAAGATATTTGTTTTAAAGTTAAAATATGGTATTGTTATTTTCTGACCAACATTGATGATAACAGTGCTATAATTCTATGAGTCTTATGTTCAAAGTTTAAATCTCTGATAAATTTTGTATCAAAGTGGTCAATTTTTAGAGAATAGATAAAGATCAAGAAGTGCTCTTGAACTAGAGAAACGTATATTTCTTGTTCCCGCTGCAATAAAGTTGATGATGATGATTAATTCTTAGCAAAGTTGTTTAATAGAAATACTATCATTACATTGTTTATGAGCTATATGCATTATTTCCATTTCCGCCCAATGGTGATATGGAATTAATGTAGAAGGATGATGTTTATTCTAATTCTGCCACAACGGTGTTTTAGAATACAAAAGAAAGTTTCAAAAGTTTAATTTGCATTTTTTTAACCAGACCAACGTAGGGTTATTTTTATGCCCATTATTGTTGATTATTGGCTAAGTTTTCTCAGACTAAAAGTTTTCCATGCTTTCATTCTGGGTACTTGTGACCCGAAAGATGACCAAGAAAGGTCATAACGTGAGGGAGTATGTTCTCTCTAAAGAATGGCATCAAAAGAAAAGAGATAGATCATTGAGAGTCTTGGTTGATGAATGTCTTTCATGTACTCTCTATGAAGAAGATTTTTCAGTCAACATGATTTGAAATGAAACAAGCAACATGCGTGTTTAATTTGACCAACGTCGGATCAAGCATGTGTGTCAAAGAGCATTTGGATTTATTACTAAATTTGATGATTGAATATGTAGTCATAAGAGCCAATTCTGGCATTTATATTCCCTTACAGGGAATTACCCGCATGACGGGAAAAAGATGATTTATGATAAAACCTGCATGGAGGGAAAAGTCTGGGAAAATACCTGCGTAACGGGGTAAAGTTGACATAATATTATGTCAAAAATCCCGTATGGCGGGAGAAATTCTGGCAAGAGAAAGACATGATAACTCATGTGCTTTTAATGTATCCCACTCTAGGAGAAAAGCATGGAGTAGCTGAAAGGCGCAGCCGTACACTTATGGATATGGTGCGCAGCATGATGAGTTATTCCAACTTGCTATTGGGATTATGGATGGAGGCACTTGAAACCTCCATTCACATTCTCAATACAGTACCAAGCAAGTCGGTGCCCAATACACCGTGCGAGCTATGGACAGGAAGGGTGCCCTCCCTACAACACTTCAGGGTGTGGGGGTGCCCTGCTGAGGCCAAAATGTTTAATCCAAGCATTGCAAAGTTAGATTCCAAAACAGTGAGTTGTCACTTCATTGGCTATCCAGACAGATCAAAGGGTTTTCGTTTCTACTATCCAGACATATATACAAAGTTTGTAGAAACAAGACATGCAGTCTTCTTAGAGGACGAAATGATGAGGGGGAGCTTGGTAGCTCGGAAAATTGATCTTGAGGAGAAGAGGGTGCATGCACCTAGATTCAGGAGCCATTTTTCTCACTATTAGTTGCAACTCCACCCATGACAACTATGGGGGTAGACCCGGAACCTGTCCGTCAGGAGCTGATTGAACCTGTTGTTGAGCATGAAAGGGAGGTGCAATAGCAAATTTTAGAAGAAGTGCTAGAAGTTGAGGCACAGAATGTGCCAGAAACTGAGGCCCTTAGAAGTTCGAACAGAAAAAGATCCCACCTCATATGAAGAAGCCATGAGTTCATCGAAGTGGATGAAGGCAATGGAAGACGAGATGAAATCGATGAGTTCCAAAGATGTTTGGGACTTACAGGAAATTCTTAAAGGAGCCAAAACAGTAGGCTGTAAATGGGTCTACAAAATTAAGTATGACTCTAAAGGGAATATAGAAAAGTATAAAGCACGGCTCGTGGCAAAAGGATTTACACAAAGAGAAGGGATAGATTACAATGAGACATTTTCTCCAGTCTCATGTAAGGATTCCTTCAGAATCATAATGGCATTAGTTGCTCATTTTGATTTAGAGTTACATCAAATGGATGTTAAGACGGCATTTCTGAATGGTGATTTAAAAGAAAAGGTCTACATGAAACAACCCAAGGGTTTTATCATGGAAGGCAAGGAAAATATGGGATGCCGCCTGAAGAAATCCATTTATGGATTAAGACAAGCCTCTCGGCAGTGGTATCTAAAGTTTAATCAAACGATTAAAAGTTTTGGATTTAAAGAAAATATTGAGGATAATTGCATTTATGCAAAGTTTAAAAATGGGAAATATATTTTCCTAATCTTGTATGTGGATGATATCCTGCTTGCTAGTAGTGATGTTAGTCTACTACAAGAAACAAAGAAATACTTATCCTCAAATTTTGACATAACAGACCTTGGTGAAGCATCATATGCTTTGGGCATAGAAATTCACTGGGATAGGAACAATGGAGTCTTAGGACTATCGCAGAAAGCATATTTAGAAAAGGTTCTTAAAAAGTATAATATGCATGCGAGTAAAGCCACACCTGCTCCTATAGTCAAGGGCGATAGTTTTGGGAAATTCCAATGTCCCAAGAACCAGTACGAGATCGATCAAATGAAAGCTGTACCATATGCTTCGGCAGTTGGCAGCTTACAGTATGCACAAGTGTGCACTCGCCCTGACTTAGCTTTTATCACCGGGGTACTCGGTAGATATCAAGAGAATACAGGCATGGAGCACTGGAAGATGGTAAAGAAAGCATTGCGTTATGCGCAAGGCACGAAGGACTACATGCTAATATACAGGAGAAGTGATTCCCTAGAGATAAAAGGGTATTCAGACGCAGATTTTGCGGGGGACAGAGATGATAGAAAATCCACGTCAGGATACGTCTTCACTCTCGCTGGGGGAGCTATTTCGTGGAAAAGCTCCAAGCAGTCGATAGTTGCATCATCCATGATGTATGCAGAATTTATAGCATGCTTTGAAGCCACGGGGCAGGCGATATGGCTAAAGAAATGTGTACCCGACTTGAAAGTGGTAGATTGTATTCACAAACCACTAAAGATGTACTGCGACAACCAACCCGCGGTATTCTATGCTCACAACAACATGTCGAGTAATGCTGCCAAAACAATAGAGATAAGGTATTATGTTGTGAAAGATAAAATCCAGGATCAAACTATAAGTCTCGAGCATATAAGGACAAAGGATATACTTGCGGATCCGCTAACGAAAGGCTTACCACCCAATGTGTTCAAGGAACACTTAGCCGGCATGGGTTTAAGGGAAAGCCTTATGATTCCTGGATAGGCCCAAAAGGAACAGAATTTATTTCTGAACATAACGTATGTTGTAGCTGTATGATTCTATCGGCAATTATGCTGTGACGATGAAACATGCTCTATGTACCAATATGTGATGAAACAAATAAACTAGAAAGTATAGAGTTAAAAGTAAAGTTGAGATCAAGGGGGAGAATGTTAGGTTGATCTCTAACCCAACGGGTCGAACGGGCCCCTGACTCGCGCCCTGATCGGGGGCGCCCAACCAAACCATGGTTGGTGGGCCCCTGTGACCCGCGCTATATAACAGAGGTGGGGGCCAGGGCACGACTCACGAGGTTAATCGCTGCCACAATCCCCACCTACAATCCCTACCGATCTAGGGTTAGTGCGGTGCTCACGGGAAGCTCCTCCACCGCCGCCCTCGTCTGGACAAGCAGAAGGTAGGTCTACCGGAGAATCTAACCTATCCGATCCAAAGCGATCTAACAATTCTACTCAAATCGCAGGATTTTATGACCAATATTAATCTTGATTTTTGCACACACAAATATACTACTCCTATATTATGCCTGCCTTCTAATCTGTTTGCGAGAATTTTATGATTAAAATGTTTACATGCTTTATGGTGATGCTTCAATGTAATGCTTGCGCAGATTGCTGGATTTCTTTTATGATCAACATCTACTGCCTTTCAGGTTCTGAGTGATCCGCAGAAGAGGACAGTATATGATCAATATGGGGAGGAGGGCCTGAAGACCTCCGTGGACGCCGGTAGCTCGTCGTCATCTATGAATGGCTCCACAAACCACCGCTTCAATCCTCGGAATGCCGAGGACGTCTTTGCTGAGTTCTTCGGCAGCAGCAAGCCTTTTGAGGGGATGGGGCGAGCCAAGTCGATGAGGTTCCAGACAGAAGGCGCCGGCACCTTTGGTGGGTTCGGTGGTGGCACCGAGAGCAAATTCAGATTATACAATGATCCTGTCGGCGCCAGCTCTAGCCAGCCCCGGAAGCCACCGCCCGTGGAGACGAAGCTTACCTGCACGCTTCCAGAGCTATACTCTGGTTCGACACGCAAGATGAAGATATCCAGGAACATTGTCAAGTCTAATGGGTAATCGGACTGATTCCCTGTGATATTTCCATGAATTTCTATCCTGCATTCCAAACTGGCCCCATACTGGAGTCAGAAGGAGATGTCAAGAACATGATGGTTGATGCATATCCATTTCATTTTCTCCCATATGACCTTTTTCTTACCTGCTCATTTTTGAACAGGCAACTGGGCATTGAATCGGAGATTCTGACAATCGATATAAAACCCGGATGGAAGAAAGGGACCAAGATCACATTTCCGGACAAGGGCAATGAGCAGCCGAACCAGCTTGCCGCCGATCTCGTCTTCGTCATCGACGAGAAGCCTCATGATGAGTACATGAGGGAAGGCAACGACCTGCTGATCTACCAGAAGATCGACCTGGTGGATGCATTGGCAGGAACCACAGTGAATCTGAAGACCCTTGACGGGCGTGACCTGGTGATCAAGCTGACAGACGTGGTAACACCGGGATATGAGCTTGCAATCGCCAAGGAGGGGATGCCTATTGTGAAAGAAAATGGGAGGAGAGGCAATCTGAGAATCAGGTTCGATGTTGATTTCCCGAAGAGGCTGTCATCGGAGCAGCGGCATAATATTAGGAAGGTTCTTGGAGGGGGAGGGCAGCCTCAGCAGTAATGATGACGTTCCGGAAGCAAATTCAGCTCTCCCATAGTTGTCCATGAAATGCAGACTAATTCAGATGATCTTCTTTGGTTGGCTTGTATGTCTAGTTACTTTTGGTTTGCGGGCACTTGTTCCTGATCTGCTCCTTTGTTGAAGAAATAGCGATAGTAATTGTTGACTACTCCATACAGATTACGGTGTAATGTTAATTTGTTCACTTATTGAGTCACATATTTCAATAGCCCTTGAAAATTGTACAAATTCCAATCTTCACCTTCCTTTGTGAATTATCATGTGTTGCAAGTAAAAGAGTGAAAGCATTTTTTTCAGTTCTAATGTGTTTTGTGAATTATTATGTAGTTTGATGAACAATGCCAAATTTACCATGATTGGCATGGCAGGATTGGAGTCTTCTAGTTCATGCAAGGAGAAACTTGATAGGTTTG
>NC_041392.1:411950506-411951128 GCF_002162155.2 Triticum dicoccoides
AATATGATAATGACAAGCAATTCACAAAAGATGCAGTCGCTCGTTATGATGCCTAAGAAGATCGCCATCAGCACTGAAGTTGTATCCTGTGGGAATAATAAAAAGGCAAAGTTGATTTTTAACTCAAAAGAAGAAAAAACCGTTGGGACTCCATATCTGTATGTATCCGTAAATAGCAATGGCCATGCTTGAATTGTGGCCTCATCGCTCTGAAAAGGAAACCGTTGCATTTTGCGGCTCCGTTTCCACGTGGTAACGGCGGTGATGAAGCCAGCGGAGGAGGAAAGGGAAAGCCAGGAGCCGCCGGCGACGGTTGGCATCGTCACCGGGGACACAGCGGCCTGTCGCTGTCAGGGTGTACGCCGACGGCATCAACGATCTCTTCCACTTCGGCCATGCTCGCGCGCTCGAACAGCCCAAGAAATCGTGAGAGCTCTCCTCCCCTTCCTGCTTTCACAGTTGCAAACCTCCTTCGGTTCTGAATTATGATGTCCTTGTTTGCAACTCTTGTCTCTGTCCTACGCAGTGGTACAAGGGCAAGACCGTCATGACCGATGACCGAGGAGGAGCGCTACGAATCGCTTCGTCATTGCAAGCATGCATCTCACATTTTTTTTGGGGG
>NC_041392.1:411951263-411962986 GCF_002162155.2 Triticum dicoccoides
AAAATCTCGTCCTTTTTAGCAATGCAATGCAATTTTTCTTACTCTTTACATTATGCTATGAATCTCATTGAAGGTGGGTCGACCAAGTTATACCTGATGCTCCCTGGGTTATCAACCAGGAGTTCCTCGGCAAGCACTGCATCGGCTACATCGCGCACGACGCGCTTCCGTCAGTATATACTTATTTATATGTAACAAATACCACCTATCCACTTTGCATACTTCCAAATCATCTACTCCCTCTGTTGCTAAATACTATAAGTCTTTCTAGAGATATCAATGCGCACTACATACGGAGCAAAATGAAGTGAATTGTGAAAAACCACCACATTAAAGCGTAGGTTTGCAGGAAAGACTCTTCTACAAATTTGTGCCAAAACACTGATTTTAGTCCTAATCTTTTGCAGAAAACACTGATCAACCGTTTTATGCATTTTAACCTTGATTATGACATGTGGGGCCATGGTATTTTTGCATAGTCACCATTCGGGTAAAAGTACAAAACGCAATCAGCTCCTCGTCACCGGCCTGCAGCAGAGGCATCGGCGCTCATGGTCCTCGTCGCCAGCCATGGCCACACCGTCCAGAGGGGGGGAAGGCCAACTCCACCGCACGACCCTAAATCTATACCCATTTTATCCGGATTTTGTCCGCATGGGGTAGAAATAGGGAGAACAAACGCCGGACAGAGGCCGCACAAACTCGCTGCACGCAACACTACTACCCCATTTTCACCCCATACGTCGTGGTCGTGGATGCACGTGGTGGGCCAGGTACAGAAAAGGAGAGAGTGACATGTGGGGTCGAGGCGGACACAGACGGACGACAAGGACGCGAAGACGTCCGCTTTCTGTTCGCTTTGGCCCCAAACCGAGAGCAACTTTGGTCTGGAAATGGGGCGAAAGCGGACACGGGCCGGACAAAACGTCCGTATGCTCCCATGCACTGGGTCGTTTGATTTGTCCGTTTTACCCCAAACGGACACAAACGGACGATTTGGGGTAGAAATGGGTCACGCGGTGGAGTTGGCCGAAGAGGTTGGCTCGTCGCCGTTGGCCGGTGGTGCCGCATGTGGTGGGACGAGCACCAGAGGACGAGGCGGTGGCTGGTTCATGCACGCGGCAGCGCTGCTGGCTTGGAGTCGCCATGCACTTGGTACCGTCGGCCACCGCGCGCTCACCGTTGAGGTCGCTGCTTGCTGCAGCTTGCGCGCCGCCGTCGCTGCTTGTGCCGAGCTGCGCGGCACCGCTAGTGCTTGCTTCCCTGGGAGGTCTGGGTCAAGGGCGCCGCCGCCGCTGCTTCCTCTGCTGGGAGGGCGGGGTCAAGCACGCCGCCGCTTGTGCCCGAGCTGTGCGTCGTCGGCGCCGCTTGCTCCGTCGGGAGGCAGGGGTCGCGCCCGAGCTGCCTGCCGCCGCTTTTTTGGGGGGGGGGGGCCTCAAAATCTCGTCCTTTTTAGCAATGCAATGCAATTTTTCTTACTCTTTACATTATGCTATGAATCTCATTGAAGGTGGGTCGACCAAGTCATACCTGATGCTCCCTGGGTTATCAACCAGGAGTTCCTCGGCAAGCACTGCATCGGCTACATCGCGCACGACGCGCTTCCGTCAGTATATACTTATTTATATGTAACAAATACCACCTATCCACTTTGCATACTTCCAAATCATCTACTCCCTCTGTTGCTAAATACTATAAGTCTTTCTAGAGATATCAATGCGCACTACATACGGAGCAAAATGAAGTGAATTGTGAAAAACCACCACATTAAAGCGTAGGTTTGCAGGAAAGACTCTTCTACAAATTTGTGCCAAAACGCTGATTTTAGTCCTAATCTTTTGCAGAAAACACTGATCAACCGTTTTATGCATTTTAACCTTGATTATGACATGTGGGGCCATGGTATTTTTGCATAGTCACCATTCGGGTAAAAGTACAAAACGCAATCAGCTCCTCGTCGCCGGCCTGCAGCAGAGGCATCGGCGCTCATGGTCCTCGTCGCCAGCCATGGCCACACCGTCCAGAGGGGGGGGGAGGCCAACTCCACCGCACGACCCTAAATCTATACCCATTTTATCCGGATTTTGTCCGTATGGGGTAGAAATAGGGAGAACAAACGCCGGACAGAGGCCGCACAAACTCGCTGCACGCAATGCTACTACCCCATTTTCACCCCATACGTCGTGGTCGTGGATGCACGTGGTGGGCCAGGTACAGAAAAGGAGAGAGTGACATGTGGGGTCGAGGCGGGCACAGACGGACGACAAGGACGCGAAGACGTCCGCTTTCTGTTCGCTTTGGCCCCAAACCGAGAGCAACTTTGGTCTGGAAATGGGGCGAAAGCGGACACGGGCCGGACAAAACGTCCGTATGCTCCCATGCACTGGGTCGTTTGATTTGTCCGTTTTACCCCAAACGGACACAAACGGACGATTTGGGGTAGAAATGGGTCACGCGGTGGAGTTGGCCGAAGAGGTTGGCTCGTCGCCGTTGGCCGGTGGTGCCGCATGTGGTGGGACGAGCACCAGAGGACGAGGCGGTGGCTGGTTCATGCACGCGGCAGCGCTGCTGGCTTGGAGTCGCCATGCACTTGGTACCGTCGGCCACCGCGCGCTCACCGTTGAGGTCGCTGCTTGCTGTAGCTTGCGCGCCGCCGTCGCTGCTTGTGCCGAGCTGCGCGGCACCGCTAGTGCTTGCTTCCCTGGGAGGTCTGGGTCAAGGGCGCCGCCGCCGCTGCTTCCTCTGCTGGGAGGGCGGGGTCAAGCACGCCGCCGCTTGTGCCCGAGCTGTGCGTCGTCGGCGCCGCTTGCTCCGTCGGGAGGCAGGGGTCGCGCCCGAGCTGCCTGCCGCCGCTTGCTGCGCTTGCACCCGAGCTGCACGTCGGGGTCGTAGCCGGGAAGGGAGGTGGCGGCGCTGGGAGGGCGGGGGCGCGCCAGGAGGGAGATGGCGGCGCTGGGAGGCGGGGGCGCGTCGGGAGGGAGGTGGCGGCGCTGGGAGGCGGGGGCGCGCCGGAGGGAGGTGGAGGAGCAGGGAGAGGGTAGTTTTTTAGGGGAGAATTTTTTAGGGAGGGGAGAATGTTTTGGCAAAAAGACCGTTAGGCACATCAGCAAATGGTGGGCTTCATCTGCCATAATCGTCATCAAATGGGCTAAAGCCATCAACTAGTGTTTTCTGTAAAAGATTAGACCAAGAATCAGTGTTTTCGGGCACAAATTCGTAGAAGAGTCTTTTTTGCAAACCTACCCTTCAATGTGGTGGTTTTTTGCAATTCACTCAGCAAAATGAGTTAATCTGCACTCTAAAACATGATTATATACATCCGTACGTGGTCTTTATTGGAATCTTTAAAAAGACGTATATTTAGGAACGGAGCTA
The DNA here is from genome assembly GCF_002162155.2 of Triticum dicoccoides. Taxonomy (NCBI): domain Eukaryota; kingdom Viridiplantae; phylum Streptophyta; class Magnoliopsida; order Poales; family Poaceae; genus Triticum; species Triticum dicoccoides. The sequence goes on from NC_041392.1 coordinate 411,954,639, forward strand.
GTAGTATGAAGCACGCTTTGACGCATGCAAGAGGAAGAATTATAGTTCCATCCATTCCATGCAGTATGTGTTTGTAACCATTTGATCAGTTTGTGTAACTAACTTCATGTGCTTTGTTCCAGGTATGCAGACACTAGGAGCTGCCAATGATGTCTACGAATTTGTTAGAATATCCAAATCTCCTCATTCTCATGACCTTATATATAAACTGGGAATGTCTGATTTGTGTGCTGTTTGTGCAGGTCAAGTCCATTGGGAGGTTCAAGGAGACCAAGCGCACGGATGGCATCTCGACATCGGACATCATCAAGAGGATCTTGAAGGACTACAACCAGTACATCATGCGGAATCTCACCTGGGGTTACTCCCGAAAAGACCTCGGTGTGAGCTATGTCAAGGTGCCTGTCCATTCCAGTCCCTCAATAACTTCTCAAAAAGACAAGGAACAAAATCAAGCACTTCCCTTTTACTGTAATAATGTGACCAGGAGAAGCAATTGAGAGTGAACATGGGCATTACCAAGCTAAAAGAGAAGGTCAAGGAGCATCAAGAGAAGGTGATCGATCCAACCTATTCCTCCGTTTCAAAATAGATGACTCAACTAAAATTAGTACAAAAGTTGAGTCATCTATTTTGGAACGGAGGGAGTACTTGACAAAGCACACCCAATCTGGGACACTAGTCTTCACGTGATTTTATGGCATTGACTTTTTGACATATTCAGTTTCACAGCGCCGCAAAGATAGCTGGGAAGCAATCCTGTGGAGTGTATGGAGAATACTGACCGTTGGATCGTCGGGTTTCTTGAGAAGTTTGAGGAAGGTTGCCACATGATGGTAATCAATCCTCGAGTAACTTATCCGCAGTTTGTCAGCACACTATTACTTTGCGATCATGAATTGTATTCGGTTTGTTCATTTGACAGGAAACTGCGATTAAAGATCGAATTCAGGAGGGGCTCAACCGCTCAAGAGGCAAGCCAAGTCGGAGTCAAACCTCAGACTCAGATTCACGAAGATGTTTTGCATTCCTGTAGTGTGTAGTACAATGAGATTAGAATGCTGTTATAGCCTTGTCGGAGATCTATTTAGAGTAGGGGATTGTGTACTATTTAGAACAAAAATATTTCAGGTGATTGATTAATCTTGTTCGATACACAGTTGCTCATTTTGGACCTTACATCCTAGATGAATTGCTCGGATAAACTTGGATTTGCACGACATGTTCTTCACCTTATGAATATGTTTTGTCAACCTATGTGCTATTGCTAACAACCACCAGTTGTAATCTTCCTCTTTTTCTTTCATTTATCAAGATAGAAGGATAAAATTTTCAGGTAGTACTGGATACTAATTGAGAAGACACCATTCATTTTTATAGTTTCTTCAGATTTAGATAAGCTAGAACTAGCCTATTTTCTGAATCCATGGTAATATATATTTTTACCTGAAGATTGAAGTCGGTGCACCAGGTGCAGGAATAAAGAACTTAATTTCAAACCTGCCGATTGAGTAATCTGTTTCTTCAGAGATGTTCTTTCAGGAAACAAATCTGATATTAATATTTATAGAAAACAGTACATATTTATCAGATACAAATGAAAAACAAAAGAGGTCCTAAATGCTTTCATCTTTGACCGGAGAACCTGCATAAGCCTGAACTGTCTAACACGCTTCACCATTCGCACATCGGCAGGAGACACGCTGCAAGTTTTGGAGGCATGGGATCTGGTACCACCATTCTGTTTCGGAGATGTTGAATCAAATAGTACTTGTTATCTTGATTCACATTTCTACTATGAGATTAAATCAATTTCCACTGTATGTCTGAATATGCAAGAATTCAGCAGAGGCAGTTCACCCACATTCACCGTCAACTTTGTGTTTTACATCAGAATGCTTGCTGTTGAGGAGACAGTTGCCTTGAATGATTTCATAGTCTCATTGCTAGGCTTCACCTGTGCCCTCGAAAATACACGCATACCCTCTGCAAAATAGTAGGAGTAAATTTTAAGGATGTCACTAAGCCATGCAGGAAAGTTGTATGGTTTCAATAATTGTGTGTGTAATAGTTTGAGAAAAAACACAGCAAAAGCTGATCATTCTAGTAGTTGCACAAGATTAGGAAGTAAGGAAGCATCCAAATATAATTTTATCTTATTGTTCTTCCTTCTATCACGAAGTCACTAACATGAATGAATGCAAGTCATGCAAACTAGACTCCGATTTTGGAGCTTCGTCACAACCAAGCAAGTTCACACGAGCAATAGTAGTAACAACCAGGCCAAAATATTTTATGGCAACAGAAGTGTTGACAGAAATGAGGAGATGAAATGTGCATCAACCTCAAGCACCCAAATGCTTATAAGAGATTCTGCCGTGAACAATACAAATCCAATTAGATAAAGTACCTGCATTGCTCCAAAACAGACAAGAATTAAGGCCCACGGCAAGTTACATCACTGAAGTTGTGTTCATAGTTAACCATAATAATGTAATGCAGACGAACGTACCCCGACAAACATATCCGTGTTTAAAACCTCGATAGCCACAAGAATTCCCCTGATTTCAGGTAAAGAAACAGTACTGAACTATTGCAGTTGGAAACTTAACAAGAAAACAGCACTGTGGTTATTAGACTTACGTAAGAGTTTTCCCCATGAATATTATCGGCGGAGCAATTGCAGCAATAACACAAAACCCAACATGCACCTGGCACATATCAAGCCGTCATTATGCTCATCTTACGTTACGGATGAAAGATGAATATCGAGAAAAATGCAATAGAATCAGATGTTTAGATTATTAGCATACGGACAGCTAAGTGCATAAAACTACCGAGTAGAAGACGAAAAACTGGGCAAATGTCACCACGCTATCAGTTCTGGCTTACAAAACAAGAGAATCCAGTTAGCAAATTTTCATTTGCACAGAGCATTGTCTGAACAATTATTTACTTCGAGCTGGTAGTTAAAAAAGAAACCTCATGGCCTGGTACAGAGGCCTGTACCATAGGATGTATGAAAGAGGACATCCAAATGCAGCATAGATGATGGCAAGGAGAAAAAGAACAATATCTGCCATAAAAAGGATAAGAAAAAGATGCACACTGAAAAAAAAATGTTCGTGAGGCAAAATATTAGCACCTTCCCCGTGAATTGATTCAACTAAGACGGCAACTACATTCCAACTGAGACATACAACAATTCCTGCAAAAAGAGCAGCCGATGAACAAGTTCATCGTGAAGACTATCAGCAATAAATCCCAAGTAATTGGAGAAAACTGTTGGAAGGTGAAGTACCTAGCCAACTAGCAAATGCTGAATATTGCAACTGGTGAGCATGGGTTGGTATTTCATTGGCTATGTCATGATGTATGACGGGGAAGAATGGTGGCCAATTTTTCACTTCGATGGTGACACCAGCTGCACAAACAGATGTGTTTTTCAAAATGCGGTCAAAACATTAAACCATGACGGAGATGTAATGGTGATCTAGTAGAACTACCTCTGTTCATTGCATTCTCCCTCTGTATGATATCCTGCAAAGAATGTGACACTTCTGAGAGAATTTTTAAGAGTCACTTTTGAGCAAATTGGTTAGCTTCACATGATAGTTTCTTTTTAAAATATTCATCTACAGAAATGAACACTATAGGATTTGTAAGTGAAAAAGGTGATCGAACCCGCTCCCTCCTCTTCAAATCCTCCTCCCATGATAAGAGCTCTTGCTCCCGCTTCTTCGGATCCTGCATGAATTGGACTTATCATCAACTGTACCAAAAAAAATATATTATCATGTTATATGGACAACGAGTCAATAGTATATATGTACATATAATGGGATGTCGATGGTGGCGTCATGCTTGCCACTGCCTCCAAAGCCCGCTGGGATCCATGATTTCTTTGCTGGAGCTGGTGCTGATAATTTCCAATTCTGAAAAACGCCGCAAATGAGCAAATGATATCATCTTGATACTTGAATAAATTCTTAGAAAGTGATATACTGAAATAACACCCTGCTTAGACTCAGGCCGCATACTGAACTAATGTACACTACTTCGGGTAAAATAAATAAATTAGTACACATAAGAAATTATCAAATCAGATACGACCAATGGAAATTCAAGATATAAGAGTTGAATGTTGCGACTAAAATTTCAACCTATCCACCAAAAGAAACCCTGAAGCCAGACCATAAGCAGAACTTGTCATCATAGATCACAGGATAAATCTTCCTCTCTTTTTTTAGAAGATAATCTTCCTAACTAGGGCATTTTGATCTAGAGCAAGTTCTTGATTTGGGGTGAGAATGTAGGATGAACTGCGCATACAATTCAGAGGCTTATATTAAAAAATCAATTGTGAGAGACAAAATACAATATCATTGGAAAAGGCACGGATTTTCTGAACCAAAGTTGATCTGGACATGAAAACTCGAATGTTTGCAATGGGAAATGTCTCATCAAAACCTGAACAAGACCAAGAAACATGGGAAGTCAGGAATACCGCGGTAGGATTGACATTCTCGTCTTCGAGCGGATAGGTGCTAGGAGACATTGAGAAGATCCCTAAGGCATGAATAAATCCCTGCGTTGTTTGCCTTTGGGATGGACCACAATCTATTCTAAGTTGTGCATGACCAATCAAAGGTTATTTCCAGTTAATGGTGGCCGTTGGCACCTTGGCACCTTGGCACCGGTCAATACTTTCCAATCTTGCCCCTAGGCCTGGCGTGCTTCACATATTTTCCTTCTTTTACCCTTCAATGTGGCAAATGCATGAATTGCAGAAGAAACTAATTCACACAGAATTCAGGAAAATCCAGCGTTCCGATTCCAGATCGGTGGTTGGTTTTGTCCTTCTAGGCAGTTTATGGCATGCACGTCACAGGCAGCAAGGGGTTAAAAAAGGCCTTTTGTTCTTCCTATATCCGCAACTAACATATGATTTCCCATAAACATTGGTCAAGACAACGCAAAGGAACATCATACGGAGAAAGGGAAATGATCTCGATGACCAGCACAAAGGAACATCATACGGAAAAAGGGAATTGATTTCAATGGCCAAATGTTCACTAAGCAGCTTCTAAAATCAATTTCATGTTCCTTCCCTCTCAACCCTTTTATCCAGAGTGCAGGGAGTTTGATACGGAAAGTGCGTTAATTCAGGAAATGCCGACAAATGTCAGCTATAGAAAATCAATTCGAAGTTAATGCAACATTATTATGTCACAAAAAGTAGGATGACAGTCAAAGACAATATTTTGCCATCAAATACACAGTACATTGGCATACATTGTGAACCCAATGAGCATGCAGCAACTCCAAATTCTGCTGTGGTAAAGGATGGTATCTTCTCTACTTAGTGATGGTGGTCTTGAACATAGCGAAGGCCGCAGTATTTGCACACAGCAGGTGCATCCAGATCAAGGCATATGTACTCAATTGGATGGCCAAGGGCAGGGTTTTTATCTGTAATCCAAATGGAAACAGTCAGCTTTGCAGAAAATGCATGATCATGAGTATATCAGCATTCGCAAGCAACAGTGTGGCCAAAGCATGATGGTGACAATGTGTAAAGGTGGGAAGTGTTTGATTGATTTACCCCCTTCACATGCAGCAATTCGCCCTTCAACCTTGATTGGTGGCACCTCATTGATAAGTTCCATTGGAGATTTCTTGCTTGTGTCCTGCAATAAATAAAATGAAAGATTTTTTTTATAAATAGTGATGACACAACAAGTCAGAAAAAATCACCCAATGCAACCAATAGACCTCATATGTCAGCTAATTATGCTACTTAAGGTGTGAATATCACATGACAAACTCCTTAAAACAGCTCTATCATGGCCTGGAACTTTTCCTGACTAACTGGTAGAAGGGAGAACTAGAGATGTGACAGTTAAACATCTGTAGGTCATGAAACGAAATCAAGCAATACACATCTCTTGGGAAGAACCTATCAATGGTCTGTCATGCTTCAGCCAAAGCTAAGGACACAAACTAGAAAGATACACAAGATAACAATGTATAGAAATAGTACAACAGGATGAGCTTGCATATTATGAAATAAGCAAAAGGATCAGAAGATCTCATCAAGCAAAGGACTACAAAAGCTTAACCAGGGATAATTTCAGTCCATAAACGTTAAACCCACTGAACCTTCATTCATTTAAACTTCTTGTCGATTTCACAAGATCATCAGATATATTGATAGCTACTCACAAAATGTCGATTCACAAGATCAGAAGCACGCCGCCCTGGAGCGTCACACCGCACAGCCACCGCCACGCCTTGGCAGGACCTGCGCTTCATCACGGCGCTGTGCTGGGCACGGCTGCGGTGGCTGGATGAGGTGGTTTCCTGCGGCGGCGGCTCCTTCGACGTGGGGCAACTCTGTGCAGAGCGGCTGCTCCTCCGTGATGCAGCGTGGGTCCTGCCAAGGCGTGGCAGTGGCTGTGCGGTGCGACGCTCCACGGCGGCGTGCCTCTCGTCCGCCATGCCAGCGGTGGCAGCAAGGCGAAAGGCTCCGGCGGGCCTGGATCTGGGAGGTCCTCCACCAGATCTGGGTTTTGTCGGTCCTGTATGGCCGATGGGCCTGGGTTGGGCTCATCTGATGGGTCGATGCAGATGGCAGGGATGGCAAGTGGCAGTTTGGTGGTCTGGCCGTTCTGTGCGGGCAGAGGGTCTGGCAGCGCCGAGCAAAAGCTTAGCTTCTGGTTGTTGGCCAAGGCAGGCGTTGCCTTCTTCTTCAAGACATTGTTGAGACGCGGTGCAGGCTCTCCATCCAGACCACTCCAGGGGAAACCCTAGATCTGCTCGTGATCGGACGATAGTGGCATCAAAGCGTCATGCTGCCCCTTGGGGGCATCGTTCTTGGGGTGGTGACCGGCTGGAGGGACCAGTGGTTGCATGAGGATGGTGGGGTCGTCGCAGTGGTCGCCGCGGTGACCGGTGGAAGATGGCAGTGTTGGTGACAAGGCTTTTGTGGCAACGATGATGAGGGTGAGAGATGTCGGGGTCGTGGCAATGGCTGCGGTAGTCGGCTCTTCTCCGGCGTGTTCACGAGTTTGCCTCGGATTGTCTGTCACTCTGAAGTCAGAGCTGCGGCGGCGGGGTGCATGTGGCAACGATGATGGGTGGCAGGTGGTCTGTTCGGCGATCTTCTCTAGCACCAGCCTAGCACATTTCTCCTTCATAGCTCTCCGTCGGAATCGGAGCTGTGTTGTCCTCATCGCAGGTTGCTGGGTGATTGGCAGGATCTTCATGTGGCTTCGCACTGCCTCTATGGTGTGGCTTGGCTCGGTGGTCGTCTGCGGTGAAGTCGGAGTCGCTTCTCAAAGAGTGGGTATGATTATATCATGTGCCAGGGGAGAAGTGATGACGATGACACCTCCGTGCTACCTCGACTAGGCTTCCTTCGCAGCGGCGTGTGTGGGTTATCTTATGTGTGCTGCTCAGCGGATTGTAACGGTTTTCACCCGGTTTTCCATTAATTAACCGTGCAGTTCTCTTCTTCTTAATTAATGGATGAGGCAAATCTTTTGCCTCCGTTTCAAAAAAAAAAACTCACAAAATGTTGGTCTCATCAACTTGCTCATGTGTTTAGCTGTAGCAGCAGATTGTTTACATGACTCTGCTACCTCATAACTGAAGGATGGGTCAACCAGAGGAATTGGTACAGTTGAACGTGCAGATTCATAGCTTTCAGTTGTAAGCATTCATAGATGCATCACCGTTCCTAACACTGTCAGCAAATTTATGACAAGGGTGGGGAGTTCCAAACTGATCACATGATTAGTATCTGAAAATGAAATGGACCAAATAGATATATCCACTCATAACATGTGCTATCAACGAGCTTACACTTATCATAGCAAGCCGAAAGATGAGAGTGATCTAAGACATCCAGATCTACCAACAAAACAGCTGAAGCCATTAGACACACACCTAGCATCAAGCAGCCCAAAAGTGTCTCAAAGGAACACAGATTGACCTAAGCTAAATGGGGAATCCAAAATTAATCATGCAACTACGCACCTAAACAAGGGACACACGCTATACCGATCGCAAAAATCGCACGCTGGACACGAAAAGGCGCGACCTTTCGCACCCGATTGGGTGGATCGTACGAGAAATGAGGTAACTTCTAGAGGCCTAGGAATCTGATCCAACCGGATCGGAATCTAGAGAGCGGAGACGAGGGGATGGGTACCTGCATCCATTTGGCGGTGTGGCTTCCAACGACGGCCGCGGCGCCGACTGCCTTCTCCGTGGCGAGGCCCCGCGCCGCGCCAGCGTGGCGGGTGCCGGTTAGGGTTCTGAGGAGCGTCGGGAGCAGCCTCCTC
>NC_041392.1:411963244-412040135 GCF_002162155.2 Triticum dicoccoides
GGGTGAGTTTGGGAGCAAATGGAGACGAGTTCTTTTGCCCTGACCTGGCCAAATGGGCCGGCATAGCTCGGGCTGACCCATTAACGTACCTGGTACGGCACAGCCCATAGTAGCCCGTTTATGAATGGGTCGTGTCGTGGCGGCACGCGTGGTGCCCTTCTACGGGAGCTCCTTAACGGGTCTCCCTATTTGCCCCGGCAAATACATGCCCCATCGCACAAGGGACGATGCCACGGGCAATTCCTAAACGGCGTCCGCTGCGCCCGTTATAGGCTTAGCGGTACAGGGCGCACACCCCCTTGTCCGCGCTGGGCCGGCCCACGTTCAATTTTTTTTTTCTGTTTTAAAGAAACAAAAAAAACAACACATGTACATGTCGTGGCTCGAACAAAGGATCACCAGGTTAAACGGTCGCTACCGTAACCAACCAACTACCAGCCTTTTACATGTCTAGTTATAGCTTTTTACTTCTTTTGTTCTCTTTTCTTGCTGGAACGGTTTTGTTCCTTTTTTCATTTTTATTCATTTCCATTTTACTTTTTTATTGCTAAACTTTTTTTATAATACATGATTTTGCGTTTCGAATTCGTGAACCTTTTTTGAAATTTGATGAACTTTTTTTCAAATCCAATGAACTTTTTTCAAATGTGATGAACTTTTTCAATTTTGATGAATCTTTTTCGAATGCGGTGATTTTTTTTTCAAATCCGATGAACTTTTTTCAAATGTGATGAACTTTTTTTCAAATTCGATGAACTTTTTTCTAATTTTATGAACTTTTTTTCGAATGCGATGAACTTTTTTTCAAATCTGATGAACTTTTTTCAAATATGGTGAACTTTTTTCAAATTCGATGAACTTTTTTCAAATGCGATGAACTTATTTCAAATTCAATGAACTTTTTTCAAATGCGGTGAACTTTTTTTCAAATCCGATGAACTTTTTTCAAATCCGATGAACTTTTTTCAAATCCGATGAACTTTTCCAAATTCGACGAACTGTTTTTTAAATTTGTGAACCTTTTGAAATTCATGTCCTTTTTATAATGCGCTACTTTTTTCGATTTTTTGCGTGTTTTTTCTGTTTTTTAAAAGTCAATGTTTGACCAGTCAACTGGTCAACCACGACCAATTGCCGCGTTCGACCGAACGAGAAAACACGATCGATGGAACCAGTCAACGATATTTGTCTAGTTGTTGGGCCGGCCCACGAGCTCAGGCGCATGTGCGCCAGGATGCAGAACCGGCGCTTAAAGCGCCCGTTAGGCGCTCCCGATGCCACGTTCTGTGACAAATACATGCCCCGTCGCATAAGGGACACCGATAGGGCCGGCCCATTCAGTGCACTGCGAATATGAGTGTGAAAAATTGCAAAAATCGTAGCGTGCGGTGGCTTGGAATTGAAAACGGGTCCGCAAGCTTGCGCGAGCTAGGTGCCAGCCACTGCGATAGAACGGACCTACGGACAGAAATACAGCGAAAACCTCTAAGAAACTAAGTACAGTTTCGGACTTAACACTGTTTGACAAAATCCCGATTTTTTCCAAATTTTGAGTAATTTTTTGAACGTAACATTTTATTTCACAAACACCAACAAATTTTATGAAAACGAACAAATTTTCAATTTTCCAAACATTTTTTGAAAGCATGAACATTTTTTGAATTTGTGAACAATTCTTTAAAGCACGAACATTTTTTGAATCTTGAGAACAAATTTTTGAACGCAGAACAATTTTTTAAAGCACGAACTTTTTTTGAATCTTGAGAACAAATTCTGAAACAGAGGACAATTTTTGAAAAATTCCGAACAAATTTAAAAGCACGAACATTTTTTTAATATGTGAACAAAAAATTGAAATCCATTACATTTCGGAATTTTGAAAGCTTTGCACTTTTTTGTGTAACGAGAACAATTTTTTAATTTTGAGAACAATTTTCCGGAAACTGAACATTTTTTGGAAACATGAACAAAATTTGAATATTTTGATTTTTTAAGAGAAGAAAAGAAAAGGAAAGAAAGCAAACAAACAGAAAAAACAAGAAAAAAAGAAAAGAAAAAAGAAACAAAAATAACTGAAAACAAAAAGAAGAAGAAGAAACAAAAAAGAAAACCAGAAAACCCAGTTCAAGAACCTTCTGGAAGGTTCCCAAAACTGGCCAGGAACCGTCCAAAATGTTCCCAGAACCGGAAAATGATCCCACCTAAAAAAGAGCTAACTGGCCTTGGCTATTTACTATCGAACATGTGCGGTAGGTCGACAACTTGCTACAGAATGCGGTGAATAGGGTTTTCGCTCCTTAACCGCCGGCTAGGAGAACCGGAGAGCTCCTGATCAACGCTCTTGAGCGTCACAATGAAGACCATTCGCTCAAACGGGCCGGCCCATTACCAGGCGACAAGCAAACGTAATAAAAAATGTCATAAAAAATTACAGTGATGGATGGATTCGAACCCATCACCTATGCTAGATAGCCGTGTCTAGTTAAATTACAGCGTTAAACTAAAAGTATTGTACAAAGGCAGATTTATTTTTTAATCATTCCTTTTGAAAATGAATAATGTTTTCTTAAACAAATTTTGAAACTCAAACAAAATTTTGAAACATGGTTTTTTAGAAAAAGAAACATGAACAATTTTTTTGAAAAACCAGACGTTTATTGAACTTATATATATATACGATGAATAATATTTAAATATACATTGAACATTTTCAAAAAAATCACAAATTTGAAAAAGTTCACGGTGATTTTGAAAAAAGTTCACAAATTTTAAAAAATCCATTGATTTTGAAAAAAGTTCACAAAATTGAGAAAAGTTCATCAATTTGAAAAAAATCATCAAATTTGAAAAGTTCATCATTTTAAAAAAAATCATCGATTTGAAGAAAGTTCATGGATTTTCAAAACAATTGTTCATGAATTCAAAAAAAGTTTAGCAAATTTTCAAAAAATCATGAATTCATAGAAAGTTCACGGAATTTTCAAAAATGAATCATGTTTTTTGAAGAAAAAAAATAGAACAAAGGAACAAGAAAAAAGAGAAAGGAAAAGAGAGGAAAAGAATAAAAAGGATGTAACTAATCATATGGGGGTGAGTTGTCTGGTTGGCTACCGTAGCTAACACTGACAAGGAGGTTATGGGTTCGAATCACACCTCGCGTGCAATTTTTGTGGGGTTAAAATGGAAGAAGAAGAAGAAGAAGAAGAAGAAGAAGAAGAAAAGAGTATATGGGCTAGCCCAGAGCTGAGGTGGGTGTGCGCCAAGTTGCGAAATACATTATAACAGATGGTTAAGGCGTCGTGTAGGAATTTGTCACTTCTAGACGAAACATGACACATTAGTTAAACACAATGGACCATAGCATGTTAATTCCTTGTGGGTTGTGTGCTTTTGGGCCAATTAGACTGTTTTGAGGGCTTTTGGGCTTATATATCAAAAATAATCTGAAAAATGTGTCATGTCATGTCGGCACATGGGTCTATCCTCGCGGCCCAAACACGATCCATTTAGCCACATATCGTGCTGGGCCTATGACGTGTCGGGCATGCATGCTAATTGGCCGGCACGCCGGATATGGCCCAGGTGGGCAGTGTGATTACACGTACATTGTTTTGGTTGCATAGAAAAGGTACATTGTTTTGGATCTAAGATCTAAGAAACTAGGAGATACCCCTCACGTTGTTGCGATAATTTATTGATGAAAATTTGGGTTGACTAACATAAGAACTAAAAAATACATTTTCTTGATTACTATGTATAGTTGTAACAATGTTTATTGAATATAAGTAGAATAATTGAATGACAAATATTTTCCCATGTATGGTTGAATATTTGATGGTTTGTTTACCATGCATGATTGCATGTTGAGGTGGGCTTTATCCAATTCATAATTGTATGGTGAAATGTCATGATTGAATGTTGAGATAAATAGGTTAGTGGGGATGACTCTCTTATGTATATAAGGTTACAGTATAACTCTCAGAACTAAAAATTACAACAAAATCTTTTGAAGACATCTTCATGATATCAATTTTTGCAAGCTAAAATGTCAAGATTTTAGTAAAGGGACTGCAGTTGAATTAGAGAAGCTACACTGAATTTAGTTACCAACAAAGGTTTCTAGAAGTCCCTCGTGTCATCCATAAAAAAATCTGAGAAGTCATGAACGATGAACATGCTTGGACTGGAATGATCCCCTAGAGTGTAGGTCGTCGACCCATAAAAACATTACAAGCCGTGAACGATGACTGCTAGATGTTGACAAAGACTCTAAAAGTTTTTAAATCTCATATCCCTTGCCTCCTAATGCCAAGATGACATCTGAAGGTGAGAGGGCCAAAAGTTCCTAGCAGCAGCCACCAGGGTTCTTTGCAATGCGATCAATCTGGAACCCTGCAAATTTAGCTTATTTCTTAAAATAAGCCTGGCCCATTAGTCCCTTAGTTTGGCCCAATCTTGTTGGTCCTATGTTTATCTGACCAGGCCATGTATAAAGGAAAGTGCCTAGGAAGTAGCTTAATAAGCTATTTTAATTTTAAACATCAACTGCTTATCTCTATAGTAAGGATGCATAATTCAGCGCCTAACATCAATAAATAAGCATCAAAGCTTAGGCAAAAATTGACTTTATTTTTCATCTGGTTCTCTAACCACCTTACATTGTAAGGTGACTTAGTGCAATGACAGATTATCCATCCTATCCTAATATCATGCATGAACCAGGAGCAACACAAACCCCCTGTTGGCCTGCAGCAAAACCACCAAATTGTTGTCAACCCCTAAAGACCATATCTCGTCTCAACCTTTTTGTTTCTAGTCAATTAGTGATAAGAACTGATGTTGGTCTGGTCAAGCTACCATTTGGCAGCACATAGACGTGCACGCTCGCGTGCACATGCGAAATGTTTCCAGTGAGTCTATGAAGAAGAGAGGGCTTGACCTATTAGTGGATCTATAAGGATAATTATTCTAATTTTATTAGTTAACTCTGACAGGTTGTTTTCAGAGTGAGTTGCATGGAACATGCACTTTAGGGAAGTCTATACCCGTTTACTCTACTTTGGGGGAAATTTTCAAAGAACCACACCTTTTAGGCTAATCATCAACAAACAACTCAAAACTCCTTATCAGCAAAACTAAGGGCGAATCCAACGCGAATCATCAAAATGGACACACCAAATGTCTGCGGACACATCCAGATGTGTCCAAGAATATGGATAGGGGGCGGCCATCCAACCAGAGTCCACAAATCTCCGTCCCTACTCTAGGCTCCTCCACTTGACATGTATATCTAGATCGATACCAATTTAAGCATATATTTAATAGTTGCAAACACACACACAATCAGAAAAAAGCATCAATTAATCAATAAGTTTTTACATCCAATCAATCCCAAAAGTTTCTAGCCTGACTGTATGTGGCAAAAATTCACTCTCTGACACTCTCCATTTGTCCAAAGTGCTTCAACAAGCCCGCGCGATAGGCTAGGACAATCTTCGCCACCTCGGGATCTGATTCAGGCATCTTCATGAACAACATCTTGGAGTCCTCCAAAGCAACCTTCATCTCTATATTCTTCTCTCTACGAACTTGCTAAACATATCAGATGTTTTTTGTTCCTTCATTTCATGGTGCTTGATAGATGCCTCCTCCTACTTCGTCATGATGTCCTCACTCTCTGTCATCTTAGCCATCGCCCCTTCGCACTTCTCCTTCTCCTCGCCCCACTTCCTTCCCAGGTTTCTAATCACCTTCCTAGCCCGAGCAAGCCCTTCTTGTGTTGGAACCTTTATCTTCATTTGCCTTGGCACCTTGGCGGTCTTGACGATATTGGTAGTAGCGGTGAGCCAATTGCTTTGTAACGCCCGGATAATTAAGCTATAGTAATCCCATGTTTATGGTGCTATGTCATCATTTTCAGTGTTGCTAAATCCCCCTTGACTCCATTCGGTTTAAATTCAAATTTAAATTAAAGTCAAAATTTAAAGTTTTCAAAATGTCAAAACTAAAATGCTCATAATGTTGCAAATATTCCATAACTAATTATGGAGGAGAAACCACATTGTTATAAAATATTTAAATGCACTAAAATAAATAAAATAGGGGTTAAAACAATTATTAAATGCTTTTAAATAATAAACAAATATAAACCTATTTTTATTAAAGTGTCAAATTATTTGTTGCGGTGGCATAATTAATAAGACTAATTTAGGGGCTAGTTCTATATTTTACAAAAACTAAAATAAAATGAAACTAATAACAAAACAAAAACTATAAAAAGAAAAAGTAAAAGAAAAGGAAAAAAGAAAACAAAGGCAAAGGCCAGCCTCGGCCCAACTGGCCGGCCCAGCCGCCCCCTTCTTATCCCCACTCCCTCGTGACCTAACCCACGACCCCCCATGTTCCCCGCTCCCTCTGCCCCCCGATCCAGATCGAGGCAACGGCTCCCTGACCCCATCACCACTGACGCGCTCGTCGTCCCCATCGCCAACGCCGCCAGCCGACGCCCGCCCCACCGCGTCCCCGTCGCCTCCACACCGGCGCCGCCACGCCGACCCCGCAGCTTGATACGTCTCCAACGTATCTATAATTTTTATTGTTTCATGCTATTATATTATCTGTTTGGATGTTTTATATGCATTAATATGCTATTTTGTATTATTTTTGAGACTAACCTATTCACCTAGAGCCCAGTGCTAGTTCCTGTTTTTTCCTTGTTTTTGAGTTTCGCAGAAAAGGAATACCAAACGGAGTCCAAACGAAATAAAACCTTCGTGATGATTTTTCTTGGACCAGAAGACAACCAGGAGACTTGGAGATGAAGTCGGAGGAGCCACGAGGCGGCCACAAGGACGGAGGGAGCCCCTAGGCGGGTAGGGCGCGCCCCACCCTTGTGGGGCCCTCGTGTGTAACGCCCCAAGACCGGAGCTTCAGATGCCTTCCTTTTATCTCGTTGTCGTTGTGTGTTTGAACTGTTTGTTGCCATGATTGGATGAGTGTCATTGTCATATTTTGCTTCTTGCATCATGTTCATCATTTGGTTATATTGCATTGCCATGCTCATTATTGTTATGTTGCATTTGTGCCTCTTGTATTTTTGCATTCTCATAATCATCATGTGCATTGTCATATTCATGCATGTCACATTGTTGGATGCTCCATGTATGATCATGCATCATCACCACCTCCTTCCTTCTTCTTTCTTTCATTTTGGCTAGTGACCTTTTCCCCTCCTCGATAAATGTTCTTTCTTTTCCTGATGCTAGTTCACCATGCCTAAACCCCCTCTGTCAAATTTTAGATCCTTTGGAGTTGTTTCGGTTAGGTTCAAAAATGCCTCAAGTTTGAATCATATTTAAACTTGTTTTATTTTTCTACCTCTAAAAATGTCCAAACCAATTTTATCAAATAGGGCATGAATTCAGGGTCATGAGGACATTTTTATATTTCTCATACACCTCTCCTTTTCCCCTGTGTTTTTCTCTTTATTTTCTCCTTGGAGAAAATTAGGGAAAAGGAAACAACAGCTTTAGGCCAGCCGCATCCCATTTGGGCCTCTCCACCCGCGTCGGCCCACCTAGGCCAACTCCCGCGCCGGCCCACCTAACCCTCCTAACCCTAGCCGCTCAACACCTCCACCTCTCTCGTTCCCATCCGCCGCCACCCAATCCTGCATGCATCGAGCGAGGGAGAGCCCCGCTCGATCCCCTTCTTCCTCGAGGCTCTTCCCCGATCCCCGTCTCTCCCTCGTCTCCCTCTCCCCAACCCCCTTCGCTCAAGCCCCGCGTCCTTGCCGAGGCAAGCGCCAAGTTCCCTTGCAAGCCGCCGCCCGGATCAGGCCGTCCCCGCGTCGTCCCTGCCGTTAAGTTCGTCGCCCACAACGGCGCAGCCGCCTCGTTCCCCTGCTTCACCGGAGTTCCTCGCAGCAAGACCCTTCCTCGAGGAGCGCCGCTGTCCTGCTGCCATGTTCCGCCGCTGCTGGCTGCCGCCCCGTCACCACGCGGTTCTCCTCGCTGCACTTCCCCGAGCTAGAGCCTCATCTCCTCCCTGCGCCCTTCGCCAAGGCCGCCCGTCCATGGCTGTTGCGCAGCCCCGACCTTCACCGCCGCCCGCTGGAGTAGGCCAGTGCCTCCGCTATCGCCACCGGCGACCGCGCCACCCAGACCCTCGTGACCTCAAGTCCCTCGCCGTACGAGCTGCTCCGCTTTGCCGTCCCTGCTCCGACCTGCAAGCTCCGCCGCCGCTCACCCTTGGCACCATGGCCTCTGCCTCCTTTGGATGACCCGTTGCCGCCGTGCATAACTTCTGCCGTGCCCTGTTGTGCGTGCTCTTCGCAGCCTGTCACTGTTGACGTCAAGACCGTGGGTGCCAAGTTCCTCTTCCAAAGTCGTCAAAGTGCACGAAGACCTTGATGTACGACTACACGATGACGCGCCAAGTTCCCCTCCGACCGTGTACAACTGCTCACGCTAAAGATCGCGTGTACCTCTACCGTTGCCAAGTACCTTTCGGATCCGACAAGTACCCCGATGACATGTGTACCACTACGCCCGAAGACCTTGGATGCACCAAGTTCCACTCCGATATGTACCACTATCATCCTCGAAGACTAGTGTAACGCAAGCGTCAAGTTCCTCTACCGATGACTCGAACGACTACGAAACGTGCACCACTACCGTCGACCCGCGAAGACCCCGAGGACGTCAAGTCCCGTGTCGTGACCCCGAACATCTGTAGACTTGAATGACTACTTCCTCTACGAACCTGAACCGCTCCGAGAATGCACCCTTGGAAGGTTTAACCGCCGAGACGATAACCCATGGACGTTTGCTTTCGATGTTTGAGATGCTCGTGTTTGCACCATGTCCGAAATGTCACTTGTTTCCTTGTCGCCGACTCGTGGGAACCCGGCATCCGGGATCACCCCACCATCCTTGCTTGACACGCTCCCGCCACACTTCTTTTTGCACCGGTATCTCCATGAGCAACCGGAACGTTGCCGTGGCACCGTTTTCGTTACCGTCGCCGTGGCACCCTTTCTTTCCACCACGATGAAAAATGCTTCACGACATGTTCTTATCAACATTGTCACAAAACCGCATAAAACTTGCACATGCCATTCGCATCATGATAATAACATTTAAATGTTTAAAATTGTTGTTGCACCAAAATTGCTAAATGCATATGGGGATTTACCGGAATAGTTGTTTGTTATTTCCGGCCTCATTTAAACTTGCCTAAATGTTTAGTTTACTTATGCTCCACCTCTTGCCATGTTAAGAACATTTAATATTGTTGGGTACATAAACGAGAGAGAACTAAATAATTGATGTGGTGTTCCGTCAATATGCATCCCGATGCATATTGAGCTCCACTTAACTTGTAGTGTTGTTTGTGCACTTTGCCATGCCATGCTTCATTAAACCGGACATGCATCATACTTGGTTGTGCATCATGCCATGTTTATGTGATGGTTGTTTACTATGTTGTTTGCTTCTTTCCGTTGTTACTTCTTCGGGTTAGTTCCGATAACGTCACGTTTGTGAGGATCGGTTCGACTACGTCCATTTGTCTTCTTCATGGACTCGTTCTTCTTCCTTGCAGGATTTCGGGCAAGATGATCATACCCTCGAAATCACTTCTATCTTTGCTTGCTAGTTGCTCGTTCTTTTGCTATGTCGCGATACCTACCACTTGCTTTATCGTGCCTCCCATATTCCCATGTCAAGCCTCTAACCCACTTTTCCTAGCAAACCGTTGTTTGGCTATGTTACCGCTTTGCTCAGCCCCTCTTATAGCGTTGTTAGTTGCAGGTGGAGATGAAGTTTGTTCCATGTTGGAACATGGATATTGTTGGGATATCATTATTATATCTTGTTTACTTTAATGCACCTATATACTTGGTAAAGGGTGGAAGGCTCGGCCTTATGCCTGGTGTTTTGTTCCACTCTTGCCGCCCTAGTTTCCGTCATACCGGTGTTATGTTCCTTGATTTTGTGTTCCTTACGCGGTTGGGTGTTATGGGAACCCCTTGACAGTTCGCTTTGAATAAAACTCCTCCAGCAAGGCCCAACCTTGGTTTTACCATTTGCCACCTAAGCCTTTTTCCCTTGGGTTCTGCAGACTCAAGGGTCATCTTTATTTTAATCCCCTGAGCCAGTGCTTCTCTAAGTGTTGGTCTAATCTGAGCGATGTCCGGCGCCCCCTGGCAACCAGGGTCTATGCCAACCCGACGTCTGGCTCATCCGGTGTGCCCTGAGAACGAGATATGTGCAGCTCCTATCGGGATTTGTCGGCACATCCGGGCGGCTTTGCTGGTCTTGTTTTACCATTGTCGAAATGTCTTGTAACCGGGATTCCGAGTCTGATCTGGTCTTCCTAGGAGAAGGAATATCCTTCGTTGACCGTGAGAGCTTATGATCGGCTAAGTTGGGACACTCCTGCAGGGTTTTGAACTTTCGAAAGCTGTGCCCGCGGTTATGGGCAGATGGGAATTTGTTAATATCCGGTTGTAGAAAACCTGACACTTAACTCAATTAAAATGGATCAACCGCGTGTGTAGCCGTGATGGTCTCTTTCCGACGGAGTCTAGGAAGAGAACACAGTCTCGTGTTATTCTTGAATGTAAGTAGTTTTAGGATCACTTCTTGATCACTTTTAGTTCATGACCATTGCATTGCTTCTCTTATCGCTCTCATTTGCGTGAGTTAGCCACCATATATGCTTAGTGCTTGCTGCAGCTCCACCTCACCACCTTTTTCCTACCCATAAGCTTAAATAGTCTTGATCTCGCGGGTGTGAGATTGCTGAGTCCTCGTGACTCACAGATACTTCCAAACAGTTTCAGGTGCCGATGATACCAGTGCAGGTGACGCAACCCAGCTCAAGTGGGAGCTCGATGAAGATCGTGTTCGTTGTGTTGTTTCGTTTCCAGTTGATCAGTAGTGGAGCCCAGTCGGGGCGATCGGGGATCTATTGCATTAGGGGTTGTCTTTCTTTATTTGGTTCCATAGTCGGGCCTTGATTGTATCTGGATGATGTAATGCTATATTTATGTATTGTGTGAAGTGGTGATTGTAAGCCAACTCTTTATCCCTTTCTTATTCAGTACATGGGATGTGTAAAGATTACCCCTCTTGCAACATGCCTACTATGCGGTTATGCCTCTAAGTCATGCTCCGACACGTGGGAGATATATCCGCATCGTGGGTGTTACAAGTTGGTATGAGAGCCTTCCCCGACTTAGGAGCCCCCTGCTTGATCGAATTGCTGTCGTTGTTGAGTCTAGAACAAAATGTTTTGAGTCTTAGGATTATATATATCGGAGAGTAGGATTATTTTTACTTCTCAGTCCCTTCGTCGCTCTGGTGAGGCCTCCTGACGTAGAGTTTTGACTCTTCTCTTCTCAAATTTCATGAAAAAAATTTAGGATCACACGGGTATCTTGGAATCGTTCCGATGGTTTTGTGACGAGAACATTGTTCTTGGTGCCTCCTGACATTTAGGGGTTGTGGCAGTGTCCGGAGGAGTTGAGCTCCGAGGTGTTGTCGTCACAATTTTATCGTTGCAGTTCTGGAATACATGATTTCGCCGACATCGAAAATCTCCTTTATGCAGTTGTTGGTGAGATAACCTCGACGTCACCCAGTACTGGGGCGGGAGTTCGGGAGTATTGCCATAACTCGTATAACGGATGCTTTTCGAAGGTTTAGGTAAATGATTTCCGAAGGTTTCTTGGTTATGTGTTGAAGGATGGATACAGCTGGATGTAGGTTTTGCTAGTTTTGGGTGAGATATTATGCTTCCCCTGTATCCCCAACACATGATTGCATAACCAGAAAGTTTCGGGAGTTTATAAGTGGGAATTCAAGTAGCTCCTAGGATATCTTTCTTACAGATGTATGATATGAAATTGGGGTTTGACGTCTAGTGGTCCGCCTATCCACGGTTGGTTTTACAGTGGTCTCGTTGTGTCTTAAAGAGTCCTTGGCTATGCTGACTCGGGGACGCTTCGTATGTCATGTGCACTGCCTTGTACATGATGGTGCTGTACGATCGAGCCCGTGTGGGCCCCACCACGAAAACTTCGGACGAAATCTCTATCATATGTTTGTTCCGGCTTTTTCTCCAAGCCAATCCTTTGTTTTGTTTTGAGTTGTGGTATTCGAGTTGCTTCAATGTCAAGTGCTGATTCCATACCTTCCCTAAGTGATGTTCTCACATTTCTATGTGAATACTAATCCTTCTTGATAATCGAGATTGTCATGTCAATCCTTTTCAACCGGCGTGTTTCTTTTCAAGTGGATCCGATCATTTTTCAACATCCGCAAGATCAACTCAGTTTTTCATCAATTGTGTTTGTTTCATCTGTCCCAAGTTGCCTTTGTTTTTCCTGCCCTCCCACCCTTTTTCTTCGAGGACTCGGATTTCTTAAATCAAGTATCCATCTTATTGAGGTGAAGTCTCTCCATTCTTTTCCGTCAATATTCTTATCCGGTGATTCTCATGAAGATGCTCTACAAGTTATCATTCTTCGTTCTCTTTTCTTCTCTGATGGATCCAATTCAAGCTTTGTTAATCATATCCTTTTCCTCGTTTCAAATACCTTCTCATGCCGGTGCACCTCATAATCATTCACTTCTCGTTATTCATTTGTTTGGGAGTGCTAAAGATATCTTAGAAGGCTCGTCTTTTCATTCAAGATCCGTTCAAACCTATCTCGAGGTTGTTATCTTATTCAAGCCATTTAACTGAACCGACGCAATCTATCTTTTAAATCACTCAATGGTGTTTCTTTTGAGTGGGCCCTAACCCACAGGTTTTTTTCCCAGGATCTTGCCTGACTCTTCTAATCTTCCCGGAGTTACTCTCAAATCCTTTTCCAAGTTTGACGTAAGAATGAATTATCATCAGTCATATGTATTTCTCCAAGATCTGTCAAATTCTTATCACCGTTGGCTCAACCTTTAAATTCGTCATCCCGGAGTATCTCAAAAATTCATGGTGGTGCTTCTCGTTGTCATTCTTGGATTTTGAAGTCTGAAGAAGATTTTTTTTCTCTCTCATTCTTGCTCCATTCTCTTCAAGATTCATGGTTCTAGCTTTATGCCATTCTCTCATAATTGTTTTCAATTGTGAGAATTATTTTCACCCATCTGGAGCAGTTCAGGAGTCTTTTCAGTCTGATTCTCCGGAGCCGATCACCTTAGAATTATTCATGCCAGCTTTCAACTATTGTTCTCCAAATCTTACCGGTGCGTCATTCAAATATCCTCTAATCAGCTTGTGATCTCTTCTTTCTCTTGTATATAAATTCTCTCAAGTATCTTCGTTCATTTTCCAATTCTTCCTGGTGATGCGTTTGTTTTCTTCGTTCATTCTTTTAATCCTTACGGTGGTTCATGCAAGAGTTCTCTTCCTTGGTCATCATATCAATTTATTTCTTGTTTCAATCCTACCGATGGTTCATCGAAGGCCTCTTAAAGTTGGTGCTATATCTATCTTAATCCTTTCTACGAGAATAAGTAGTATGCCAAATCTGTTGCTTGTCATCAATCTAAAGTGGTGAAGGATACACATAACGCAATTCTTATTATTGCTTCATCCAAGTGATCTATTTTCTTCTCTCCAGAGTTGTTCTTCATGTCACATTCTCGGTTCAAGTGCTTCATACTTTCCCGGAGTTCTTTTCAACTTTCCCTTTCATTTGATTATTCTTTTATTATTAGAGTTCTTCATGGAGGATCAACATGGTGGCTCATCAAGGATTCTTTTCATTTTTCTTTTGTTCTTTAAGATTTCTCTCGAAGTTATGATCCGCTAAGCTATACTCCAAATAAATATGGTGCTCAACACATGTTTTGTTTTGAGGAGTTCAAGCATTCTTTATCTTGCATTTTGAAGTGCAATTATTTCTACCTTATCATTTGAGGTGGTGTTATGTCACTCTTGATAATTTTCCTTCAGGTTTCATGATTCACAAGTTTTCAAAGAGTGACATATTTAAATCCATCATTTTCTCTTTGCTCAAGAGATCTTTTCTACCAATCAATCCTTTTGTTGGTGCTATCTTGGAAAAATTCACCTAAAGCCTTCCATTGGGAATGCTGCTATCATGGTGTTTGTCAATGATCCAAGTTTCTCCTTCTCTTCTCGGTGAAGAAGTTTTTTTCATCTCTTCTTTGTTCCCGATCAATCATTGTTTTTCGTTAGTGGTAGAATTTCACCTCAAGATTTGAGATGTTTTCCATAAGCCCACAACAAGCTTACTCTTTTCGTTGTTGGTTTTCCAAGAACTCCGTTCGACCCTTCTCCTAAAGATGCTTTTTCAAGCTCATTTGAGGTAGAAGATGTTGTTTTCTCCTCCGTTCTTTTGATTCCATTCTTACAGTTGTTCCGCAGGCAGTGTGTTGTTGATTTCATCAAGTATCCTCTCATCTTGTCAAGATCATATTCTATGCCTTCCGTTTCCAACCGGAGTGTTGTCGTAATCGATCTTTATTGTTCCTTGTGCATCTCATTTCAATTGGAGTGCTTGCATGTACTGCTTGCCCATTGTAACCCCTTTTCTCATGTCTTTCAACCTACAGTGTTCTCGTGATGTTCCTTGCTCCTCTTATCTAACGGAGTGTTTTCAACTTTGTTCATCTCCGCTATATTCTTTTCTCAATGTTGCTTAACCTCTCAAGGTTTGTTGGTTTCACTCGTTTGTCAAAGAAGCAACTTAGTTTTACCTCTTCTTTTCCTCTTCCGTTTCCCTCCGGTGCCATCCTAGATCTCGGGACGAGATCCTCTCATAGTGGTGAAGTGTTGTAACGCCCCAAGACCGGAGCTTCAGATGCCTTCCTTTTATCTCGTTGTCGTTGTGTGTTTGAACTATTTGTTGCCATGATCGGATGAGTGTCATTGTCATATTTTGCTTCTTGCATCATGTTCATCATTTGGTTATATTGCATTGCCATGCCCATCGTTGTCATGTTGCATTTGTGCCTCTTGTATTTTTGCATTCTCATAATCATCATGTGCATTGTCATATTCATGAATGTCACATTGTTGGATGCTCCATGTATGATCATGCATCATCACCTGCTCCTTCCTTCTTCTTTCTTTCATTTTGGCAAGTGACCTTTTCCCCTCCTCGATAAATGTTCTTTCTTTTCCTAATGCTAGTTCACCATGCCTAAACCATCTCTATCAAATTTCAGATCCTTTGGAGTTGTTTTGGTTAGGTTCAAAAATGCCTCAAGTTTGAATCATATTTAAACTTGTTTTATTTTTCTACCTCTAAAAATGTCCAAACCAATTTTATCAAATAGGGCATGAATTCAGGGTCATGAGGACATTTTTATATTTCTCATACACCTCTCCTTTTCCCTTGTGCTTTTCTCTTTATTTTCTCCTTGAAGAAAATTAGGGAAAAGGAAACAGCAGCTTTAGGCCAGCCGCAACCCATTTGGGCCTCTCCACCCGCGTCGGCCCACCTAGGCCAACTCCCGCGCCAGCCCACCTAACCCTCCTAACCCTAGCCGCTCAACACCTCCACCCCTCTCGTTCCTATCCGCCGCCACCCAATCCCGCATGCATCGAACGAGGGAGAGCCCGGCTCGATCCCCTTCTTCCTCGAGGCTCTTCCCGGATCCCCGTCTCTCCCTCGTCTCCCTCTCCCAATCCCCTTCGCTCAAGCCCTGCGTCCCTGCCGAGGCAAGCGCCAAGTTCCCTCGCAAGCCGCCGCCTGGATCAGGCCGTACCCGCGTCGTCCCTCCCGTTAAGTTCATCGCTCGCAACGGCGCAAACGCCTCATTCCCCTGCTTCACCGGAGTTCCTCGTAGCAAGACCCTTCCTCGAGGAGCGCCGCTGTCCTGCTGCCATGTTCCGCCGCTGCCGGCTGCCGCCCCGTCACCACGCGGTTCTCCTCGCTGCACCTCCCTGAGATGGAGCCTCCTCTCCTCCCTGCGCCCTTCGCCAAGGCCGCCCGTCCATGGCTGCTGCGCAGCCCCGACCTTCACCGCCGCCCGCTGGAGTAGGCCAGTGCCTCCGCTATCACCACCGGCGACCGCGCCACCCAGACCCTCGTGACCTCAAGTCCCTCGCCGTACAAGCTGCTCCGCTTTGCCGCCCCTACTCCGACCTGCAAGCTCCGCCGCAGCTCACCCTTGGCGCCATGGCCTCTGCCTCCTTTGGATGACCCGTTGCTGCCGTGCACAACTTCTGCCGTGCCCTATTGTGTGTGCTCTTTGTAGCCTGTCACTGTTGACGTCAAGACCGTGGGTGCCAAGTTCCTCTTCCAAAGTCGTCAAAGTGCACGAGGACCTCGATGTACGATTACACGATGACGCGCCAAGTTCCCCTCCGACCGTGTACAACTGCTCACGCTAAAGATCGCGTGTACCTCTACCGTTGCCAAGTACCTTTCGGATCCGACAAGTACCCCGATGACATGTGTACCACTACGCCCGAAGACCTTGGATGCACCAAGTTCCACTCTGATATGTACCACTATCATCCTCGAAGACTAGTGTAACGCAAGCGTCAAGTTCCTCTACCGATGACTCGAACGGCTACGAAACGTGTACCACTACCATCGACCCGTGAAGACCCCGTGGACGTCAAGTCCTGTGTCGTGACCCTGAACATCTACAGACTTGAATGACTACTTCCTCTACGAACCCGAACCGCTCCGAGAATGCACCCTTGGAAGGTTTAACCACCGAGACGATAACCCGTGGATGTTTTCTTGCGATGTTTGAGATGCTCGTGTTTGCACCATGTCCGAAATGTCACTTGTTTCCTTGTCGCCGACTCGTGGGAACCCGACATCCGGGATCACCCCACCATCTTGCTTGACACGCTCCCGCCACATTTCTTTTTGCACTGGTATCTCCATGAGAAACCGGAACATTGCCGTGGCACCGTTTTCGTAACCGTCGCCGTGGCACCCTTTCTTTCCACCACGATGACAAATTCTTCACAACATGCTCTTATCAACATTGTCACAAAACTGCATAAAACTTGCACATGCCATTCGCATCATGATAATAACATTTAAATGTTTAAAATTGTTGTTGCACCAAAATTGCTAAATGCATATGGGGATTTACCGGAATAGTTGTTTGTTATTTCCGGCCTCATTTAAACTTGCCTAAATGTTTAGTTTACTTATGCTCCACCTCTTGCCATGTTAAGAACATTTAATATTGTTGGGTACATAAACGAGAGAGAACTAAATAATTGATGTGGTGTTCCGTCAATATGCATCCCGATGCATATTGAGCTCCACTTAACTTGTAGTGTTGTTTGTGCACTTTGCCATGCCATGCTTCATTAAACCAGACATGCATCATACTTGGTTGTGCATCATGCCATGTTTATGTGATGGTTGTTTACTATGTTGTTTGCTTCTTTCCGTTGTTACTTCTTCGGGTTAGTTCCGATAACGTCACGTTTGTGAGGATCGGTTCGACTACGTCCATTTGTCTTCTTCATGGACTCGTTCTTCTTCCTTGCAGGATTTCGGGCAAGATGATCATACCCTCGAAATCACTTCTATCTTTGCTTGCTAGTTGCTCGTTCTTTTGCTATGTCGCGATACCTACCACTTGCTTTATCGTGCCTCCCATATTCCCATGTCAAGCCTCTAACCCACTTTTCCTAGCAAACCGTTGTTTGGCTATGTTACCGCTTTGCTCAGCCCCTCTTATAGCGTTGTTAGTTGCAGGTGGAGATGAAGTTTGTTCCATGTTGGAACATGGATATTGTTGGGATATCATTATTATATCTTGTTTACTTTAATGCACCTATATACTTGGTAAAGGGTGGAAGGCTCGGCCTTATGCCTGGTGTTTTGTTCCACTCTTGCCGCCCTAGTTTCCGTCATACCGGTGTTATGTTCCTTGATTTTGTGTTCCTTACGCGGTTGGGTGTTATGGGAACCCTTGACAGTTCACTTTGAATAAAACTCCTCCAGCAAGGCCCAACCTTGGTTTTACCATTTGCCACCTAAGACCTTTTCCCTTGGGTTCTGCAGACTCAAGGGTCATCTTTATTTTAACCCCCCGGGCCAGTGCTTCTCTAAGTGTTGGTCCAACCTGAGCGATGTCCGGCGCCCCCTAGGCAACCAGGGTCTATGCCAACCCGACGTCTGGCTCATCTGGTGTGCCCTGAGAACGAGATATGTGCAGCTCCTATCGGGATTTGTTGGCACATCCGGGCGGCTTTGCTGGTCTTGTTTTACCATTGTCGAAATGTCTTGTAACCGGGATTCCGAGTCTGATCGGGTCTTCCTGGGAGAAGGAATATCCTTCATTGACCGTGAGAGCTTGTGATCGGCTAAGTTGGGACACTCCTGTAGGGTTTTGAACTTTCGAAAGCCGTGCCCACGGTTATGGGCAGATGGGAATCTGTTAATATCCGGTTGTAGAAAACCTACCACTTAACTTAATTAAAATGGATCAACCGCGTGTGTAGCCGTGATGGTCTCTTTCCGACGGAGTCCGGGGAGAGGACACGGTCTCGTGTTATGCTTGAATGTAAGTAGTTTCAGGATCACTTCTTGATCACTTCTAGTTCACGACCGTTGCATTGCTTCTCTTCTCGCTCTCATTTGCGTGAGTTAGCCACCATATATGCTTAGTGCTTGCTGCAGCTCCACCTCACCACCTTTTTCCTACCCATAAGCTTAAATAGTCTTGATCTCGCGGGTGTGAGATTGCTGAGTCCTCGTGACTCACAGATACTTCCAAACAATTTCAGGTGCCGATGATACCAGTGCAGGTGACGCAACCTATCTCAAGTGGGAGCTCGATGAAGATCGTGTTCGTTGTGTTGTTTCGTTTCCAGTTGATCAGTAGTGGAGCCCAGTCGGGGCGATCGAGGATCTATTGCATTAGGGGTTGTCTTTCTTTATTTGGTTTCGTAGTCGGACCTTGATTGTATCTGGATGATGTAATGCTATATTTATGTATTGTGTGAAGTGGCGATTGTAAGCCAACTCTTTATCCCTTTCTTATTCAATACATGGGATGTGTAAAGATTACCCCTCTTGCGACATGCCTACTATGCGGTTATGCCTCTAAGTCGTGCTCCGACACGTGGGAGATATAGCCGCATCGTGGGTGTACATCGTGCACCTCATGACCTAATTTCTTCACCTATATATTCTCATATATCCCCAAACCAATAGAGGAATCCACGAAAACATTTTTCCACCGCCGCAACCTTCTGTACATATGAGATCCCATCTAGGGACCTTTTCCGGCACCCTGCCGGAGGGGGATTCGATCACGGAGGGCTTCTACATCAACTCTATTGCCCTTCCGATGAAGCGTGAGTAGTTTACCTCAGACCTACGGGTCCATAGGTAGTAGCTAGATGGCTTCTTCTCTCTATTTGATTCTCAATACCATGTTCTCCTAGATGTTCTTGGAGATCTATTCGATGTAATACTCTTTTGCGGTGTGTTTGCCGAGATCCAATGAATTGTGGATTTATGATCAACTTATCTATGAATATTATTTGAATCTTCTCTAAATTCTTATATGCATGATTTGATATATTTGTAATTCTCTTCGAACTATCGGTTTGGTTTGGCCAACTATATTGGTTTTTCTTGCAATGGGAGAAGTGCTTAGCTTTGGGTTCAATCTTGCGGTGTCCTTTCCCAGTGACAGTAGGGGCAGCAAGGCACGCATTGTATTATTGCCATCGAGGATAAAAACATGGGGTTTTCATCATATTGCTTGAGTTAATTCCTCTACATCATGTAATCTTGCTTAATGCGTTACTCCATTCTTTATGAACTTAATACTCTAGATGTATGTTGGATAGCGGTCGATGTGTGGAGTAATAGTACCAGATGCATAATCATTTCGGTCTACTTGACACGGACGTGATGCCTATATTCATAATCATTGCCTTAGATATCGTCATAACTTTGCGCTTTTCTATCAATTGCTTGGCAATAATTTGTTCACCCAATGTATTATTTGCTATCATGAGAGAAGCCTCTTGTGAAACCTATGGCCCCCGGGTCTATTTTCCATCATATAAGTTTCCGATCTACAATATTAGTTTCCAATCTACTCTTTTTGTAATCTTTTACTTTTCGATATACAAAACAAAAATACAAAAAATATTTATTTATCATTTATCTATCTCTATCAGAACTCACTTTTGCGAGTAACCGTGAAGGGATTGACAACCCCTTTATCGCGTTGGGTGCAAGTTGTTTGATTGTTTGTGCAGGTATTCGGTGACTTGTGCGTTGTCTCCTACTGGATTGATACCTTGGTTCTCAAACTGAGGGAAATACTTATCTCTAATTTGCCGCATCACCCTTTCCTCTCCAAGGGAAAAATCAACACAAGCTCATGAAGTAGCACACCGCAGCGTCGCCACACCCGTCCCCGACCTCCTCCTCGTCGGCTGACCCCGAGCCATGTCGCCCTCTTCCCTCCAATGTTGGTGAGGGCCTCACCCTCTCCCTCTCTCTGTCACGCACGCGCTCCGACGCCCGCTTGCGGTCACCGCTGCCCTACACCATCCTGCTGCGCCTGCGTCGTGCCTTCCTCGCCCTCCTCCACGTCCGCCTGCACCGTGCCCCACACTCGCCATCACCGTTGCAGCCCCATGCTCACCCACGCCGCACTGGCCTCGCGCCATCACCGCCCCACGCACCTTCGCCCACTTCTGCAGCCGTAGCTGTCGCATGTGCCTGCCCCCTCCCGCCTTTGTGCTCCTGCCCGACCGAGCTCACCGCACGCCCCTATGTGCGTCGCCCACATGTGGTCGCGTCCCCGCGACGCCCTGCCCCGCGCCTCGCTGCGCGAGGCCTCGCCGGCTATGCAGCCGCGCTCCCCGCCACGTTCTAGCCTCGCCATTGTCCTCGGCTGTGACCTGCTGCCGCCGCCACCGTCCTCGCAGCCGCCGGTGCCCTCCTGCTCGCCGGCCGCACCCCAGCACGCGTCCGCGCGCTCGACCGCGCCAGCACCCATCGCCATGTGTCACAGCCCTAGAATTGCTTGTACTTAGTTGCTTTAAGGCATCCATGCATCACGTTTAGCTTTCGTTAAACTTGAATTGGGGATTGATCAAACCCTAGCAGCCCTCTGAAATACTAGGACCAACTAAAATATTTTTCAATGAACCCAAAATGCCCTTCAGAAAAGTTCATTATTTTTGCAAATGGGTGAAAACCTCTGCCAAAAATGGTGCACATATTCTAGGACACTCTGGATTTTTGAATTAACTTATAAAGTATTTGAATTTGGGCATTTAAATCCTATAAATATTTTAAATTCTCAAATAATTGTGAAAGTAATTGAGGGCGGTTGGAAATAATTCTAACAGTGCCCACAAATTATTTCAGGATTTTACAAAATGCTTTAGTATTTTTACTAAAGCCAACATAGTAGCAGAAAATGGAAAACATAAACAAAATCGAAAAATTAGAAAAGACAGAGAGGGAGACAGTGCTCACCTGTGCGGCCAAGCACTGTAGCAGGCCCATCCCACAACACCGTGATACGTCTCCAATGTATCTATAATTTTTGATTGCTCCATGCTATATTATCTACTGTTTTGGACAATATTGGGCTTTATTATCCACTTTTATATTTTTTTGGGACTAACCTATTAACCGGAGGCCCAGCCCAGAATTGCTATTTTTTTGCCTATTTCAGTGTTTCGAAGAAAAGAAATATCAAACGGAGTCGAAACGGAATGAAACCAACTGGAGAAGTTATTTTTGGAAGGAAAGCTACCGGAAAAACTTGGAGTGCACGTCAGGAAAGGAACGAGGGAGCCACGAGGCAGGGGGGCGCACCCACCCCCCTAGGGCGTGCCCTCCACCCTCGTGGGCCCCTCGTGGCTCCCCTGACGTACTTTTTTTACCCATATATACCCACGTACCCTAAAACTATCGAGGGGCAGAATAGATCGGGAGTTCCGCCGCCAGAAGCCTTCGTAGCCACCGAAAGCCAATCTAGACCCGTTCCGGCACCCTGCCGGAGGGGGAATCCTTCTTCGGTGGCCATCTTCATCATCCCGGTGCTCTCCATGATGAGGAGGGAGTAGTTCTCCCTCGAGGCTGAGGGTATGTACCAGTAGCTATGTGTTTGATCTCTCTCTCTCTCTCTCTCTCGTGTTCTTGAGGTGGTACGATCTTGATGTATCGCGATCTTTGCTATTATAGTTGGATCTTATGATGTTTTCTCCCTCCTCTACTCTCTTGTAATGGATTGAGTTTCCCCTTTGAAGTTATCTTATCGGATTGAGTCTTTAAAGATTTGAGAACACTTGATGTATGTCTTGCCATGCGTATCTGTGGTGACAATGGGATACCACGTGAATCACTTGATGTATGTTTTGGTGATCAACTTGCGGGTTCCACCCATGAACCTATGCATAGGGGTTGGCACACGTTTTCTTCGTGATTCTCCGGTAGAAACTTTTGGGCACTCTTTGAGGTACTATGTGTTGGTTGAATAGATGAATCTGAGATTGTGTGATGCATATCGTATAATCATACCCACGGATACTTGAGGTGACATTGGAATATCTAGGTGACATTAGGGTTTTGGTTGATTTGTGTCTTAAGGTGTTATTCTAGTATGAACTCTAGGGCTGTTTGTGACACTTATAGGAATAGCCCAACAGATTGATTGGAAAGAATAACTTTGAGGTGGTTTCGTACCCTACCATAATCTCTTTGTTTGTTCTCCGCTATTAGTGACTTTGGAGTGACTCTTTGTTGCATGTTGAGGGATAGTTATATGATCCAATTATGTTATTAT
Source organism: Triticum dicoccoides (assembly GCF_002162155.2). Taxonomy (NCBI): domain Eukaryota; kingdom Viridiplantae; phylum Streptophyta; class Magnoliopsida; order Poales; family Poaceae; genus Triticum; species Triticum dicoccoides. The sequence continues at coordinate 411,986,032 of NC_041392.1, forward strand.
TGTTGAGGGAACTTGCACTAGTGAAAGTATGAACCCCAGGCCTTGTTTCAATGCATTGCAATACCGTTTACGCTCACTTTTATCATTAGTTACCTTGCTGTTTTTATATTTTCAGATTACAAATACCTTTATCTACCATCCATATACCACCTGTATCACCATTTCTTCTCTGAACTAGTGCACCTATACAATTTACCATTGTATTGGGTGTGTTGGGGACACAAGAGATTCTTTGTTATTTGGTTGCAGGGTTGCTTGAGAGAGACCATCTTCATCCTACACCTCCTACGGATTGATAAACCTTAGGTCATCCACTTGAGGGAAATTTGCTACTGTCCTACAAATCTCTGCACTTGGAGGCTCAACAACGTCTACAAGATGAAGGTTGTGTAGTAGACATCAAGCTCTTTTCTGGCGCCGTTGCCAGGGAGGTGAGTGCTTGAAGGTATATCTTTAGATCTTGCAATCGAATCTTTTTGTTTCTTGTTTTAGCACTAGTTTAGTTTATAAAATAAAACTATATAATAAAATGGAATTAAGTTTGCCTCATATGCTTCATCTTTTTAATATCTTTCGTGAGTATGATGGAAAGGAAAATTGTGCCAAAGTGTTAGAAGAAGAATGCATTAAAATGTTTGGCACTAAATCTTTGAATGATGAGCATGATTGCAATGTTGTTAGTATGAACTCCTTGAATATCCATAGTACTAATGATGATTGCACTAGTTATGATGAAAATGTCTCCTATAAATATGTCAATTTTTGTGGAGTGCATTGGGTTTGCATGTACATACCAAATAGGGAAGATAGATATTGCAAGAGGCATAAGTACTTAGAAACTAAATTGTTGCAAGAAAGTCTTGATGATTGTGCTGAAAAATTCAATATTTTTCGCGCCCTTGTGAACTTTGTAATGAACATGGCCATTTAAATCTCCAATGCAAATTGTTTCATGACCGAATCGTATCCAAAAATTGTGGTAATTCGATTACCCTTGAGCATCATAAAGAGCTTAGTCTTCTTTTGGGGTATGAGGAAATGAAACGTATAACTGAGGGTATTCCAAAGTTTAATCTTGATAGATTTCTTGATTTTGATCTAGAGAAGAGTTATATGTATTGTGATGTGAATTGCATTGAAAATCCTTATATTGCCAATTACATAAAGAAAAGAAAAGAAATAGAAGATGAAGAGAATAGTAATGAAAGGGAAGAGGCTTCCCAATACCCTCCTATTATTTCTTATGATGAATCAGATAACGAGGAGGAGCCTCCAATTCAACCAATCTCATTAATAAGGAGCTCCAAAAAGAGGATTGAACCCACACATGATGTGGTGAAGAAGAAGAAAAGAAAAAGGAAGAGAGGTAAAAAGACATCTCTCCCAAATAATGCTGCTCCTATTACTATTGTGCCTCATGAAAATATAATTATGGAAGATAATGATACTTCTTATGATCTTGAAAATCTTTTTGGCACTTGCTTGGAAGAATATGATAATTGCTATACTATTGGTGCTATCCATACTATTAATGATGAGAGTGATTATGCTTATGATATGAAAAGGCCTAAGCTTGGGGATGCTATGTTTGATGAAGATGATGTTTTTGAGAATATATTTGCTGCAATTAATGTTTTTCCCAAGCTTGGGGATGCTACGTTTAATGAAGATGATATTTTTAGTCTCCCAAGTTTTGATATGCAAATTTATAATGATGATAGCATGCCTCCTACCTATGATGATTATTGTGATGATACTTATGCTATAAAAAGTAGTGATTATATTTATAAAACTTGTCATGATTATGATTACTCCTTCTCTGAACATTACTCTTTTAATGTGGAAACAATTTATTGTATTCAAGTCTCTTGTGATACTCACACTATTCCGAATGAGAAGAATTTTGCTTATGTGGAGAGTAGTAAATTTTCTATGCTTGTAGATCATGAAAAGAATGCTTTAGGTGCTGGTTATATTTTTGGATTCATTCATGATGCTACTGAAAATTATTATGAGGGAGGAACATATGCTTGTAGGAATTGCAATAATATCAAGTTTCCTCTTTATGTGCTTAAAGTTTTGAAGTTATGCTTGTTTTGCTTTCCTATGCAATTTGATTCTTGTTCCCACAAGTTGTTTGCTCACAAAATCCCTATGCATAGGAAGTGGGCTAGAGTTAAATGTGCTAGTCATATTCTTCATGATGCTCTCTTTATGTTTCAATTCTTACCCTTTATGTGAGCATCATTGAAATCATCATGCCTAGCTAGGGGCGTTAAACGATAGCGCTTGTTGGGAGGCAACCCGATTTTATTTTTGTTCCTTTCTTTTTGCTCCTGTTTAGTAATAAATAATTTATCTAGACTCTGTTATGATTGATTTTTTATGTTTTAATTAGTGTTTGTGCCAAGTAGAACCTTTGGGAAGACTTGGGGAAAGTCTTTGCGATCCTGCTGTAAAAAATAGAAACTTTAGCGTTCACGAGAATTGCTGCCATTTTTATTGGGAGAGTGATATTTAGTTAATTATTTTTGCAGAATATTAATATATAAATTTCTCAGGGCCAGAAATTTATTTTAGAATTTTAGGAGTTCCAGAAGTATACATTTGATCCAGATTACTACAGACTGTTCTGTTTTTGATAGATTCTGTTTTCGATGTGTTGTTTGCTTATTTGGATGAATCTATGAGTATTATCGGAGGGTATGAACCATAGATAAGTTGTAATACAGTAGATATTACACTAATATGAATTTATAATGAGTTCACAACAGCACCTAAGTGGTGATTTATTTTCTTATACTAACGGAGCTTACGAGTTTTCTGTTAAGTTTTGTGTTGCGAAGTTTTCAAGTTTTGGGTAAAGATTCAATGGACTATGGAATAAGGAGTGGCAAGAGCCTAAGCTTGGGGATGCCCAAGGAACCCCAAGGTAATATTAAAGTACAACCAAAAGCCTAAGCTTGGGTATGCCCCGGAAGGCATCCCCTCTTTCGTCTTCGTTCATCGGTAACTTTACTTGGAGCTATATTTTTATTCGCCACATGATATGTGTTTTGCTTGGAGCGTCATTTTATTTTATTTAGTTTTGCTTGCTGTTTGAATAAAATACCAAGATCTGAAATTCTTAAATGTTAGAGAGTCTTCACATAGTTGCATAATTATTTGACTACTCATTGATCTTCACTTATATCTTTCGGAGTAGTTTGTCATTTGCTCTAGTGCTTCACTTATATCCTTTTAGAGCACGGTGGTCGTTTTATTTTATAGAAATAGATGAACTCTCATGCTTCACTTATATTATTTTGAGGGTCTTTAATAGCATGGTAATTTTCTTAAATAATCCTAATATGCTAGGTATTCAAGATTAGTAAAAAAATTCTTATGAGTGTTTTGAATACTAAGAGAAGTTTGATGCTTAATGATTGTTTTGAGATCAATGTTGGGGATATCGCTTATCGGGAACTTATCGGTCGACCCATGATAAGGGGTAAATCGGCCAGTTTATCGGCATATCGGCCAATTTATCTCCATATCGGCTGATTTATCGGCCGATTTATCTTATCGGTCTGACAGCGGTAAGCGATAAATCAGCCGATTTATCGGCATATATCTTGAGCAGTGTTTGAGATATGGAGGTAATAATATCAAAGTCGTGCTAGTTGAGTAGTTGTGAATTTGAGAAATGCTTGTGTGGAAGTTTGCAAGTCCCGTAGCATGCATGTATGGTAAACGTTGTGTAACAAATTTGAAACATGAGGTGTTATTTGATTGTCTTCCTTATGAGTGGCGGTCGGGGACGAGCGATGGTCCTTTCCTACCAATCTATCCCCCTAGGAGCATGCGCTTAGTGCCGAGGTTTTTGATGACTTGTAGATTTTTGCAATAAGTATGTGAGTTCTTTATGACTAATGTTGAGTCCATGGATTATACGCACTCTCACCCTTCCATCTTTGCTATCCTCTTCGGTACTGTGCATTGCCCTTTCTCACATTGAGAGTTGGTGCAAACCTCGCCGGTGCATCCAAACCCCGTGATATGATACACTCTTTCACACATAAACCTCCTTATACCTTCCTCAAAACAGCCACCATACCTACCTATTATGGCATTTCCATAGCCATTCCGAGATATATTGCCATGCAACTTTCCACCATTCCGTTTATTATGACACGCATCATCATTGTCATATTGCTTTGCATGATCATGTAGTTGACATCGTATTTGTGGCAAAGCCACCATTCATAATTTTTCATACATGTCACTCTTGATTCATCGCAATCCCGGTACACCGCCGGAGGCATTCATATAGTCATACTTTGTTCTAGTATCGAGTTGTAATATTTGAGTTGTAAATAAATAGAAGTGTGATGATCATCATTAATAGAGCATTGTCCCAAAAAAAGAGAAGAAAGGCCAAATAAAAAAAGGAAAATGCCAAAAAAAGAAGAAAGGCAAAAAAAAGGGAAAGGCCAAATAAAAAAATAAAAAATAAAAGGAACAATGCTACTATCCTTTTTCCACACTTGTGCTTCAAAGTAGCACCATGATCTTTATGATAGTCTCTTGTTTTGTCACTTTCATATACTAGTGGAAATTTCATTATAGAACTTGGCTTGTATATTCCAACAATGGGCCTCCTCAAGTGCCCTAGGTCTTCGTGAGCAAGCAAGTTAGATGCACACCCACTTAGTTTCTTTTGTTGAGCTTTCATACATTTATAGGTCTAGTGCATCCGTTGCATTGCAATCCCTACTCCTTGCATAAACATCAATCGATGGGCATCTCCATAGCCCATTGATTAGCCTCGTTGTTGTGAGACTTTCTCCTTTTTTGTCTTCTCCACATAACCCCCATCATCATATTCTATTCCACCCATAGTGCTACGTCCATGGCCCGCACTCATATATTACGTGAAAGTTTATAGGTTTGAGATTACTAAAGTATGAAACAATTGCTTGGCTTGTCATCGGGGTTGTGCATGATGAGAGCATTCTTGTGTGAAGAAAATGGAGCATGACTAAACTATATGATTTTGTAGGGATGAACTTTCCTTGGCCATGTTATTTTGAGAGGACATAATTGCTTAGTTAGTATGCTTGAAGTATTATTATTTTTATGTCAATATGAACTTTTGTCTTGAATCTTTCGGATCTGAACATTCATACCACAATTAAGAAGAATTACATTGAAATTATGCCAAGTAGCACTCCGCATCAAAAATTCTTTTTTATCATTTACCTACTCGAGGACAAGCAGGAATTAAGCTTGGGGATGCTTGAGACATCTCCAACGTATCTATAATTTTTGATTGCTCCATGCTATATTATCAACTGTTTTGGAGAATATTGGGCTTTATTATCCACTTTTATATTCTTTTTGGGACTAACCTATTAACCGGAGGCCCAGCCCAGAATTGCTGTTTTTTTTGCCTATTTCAGTGTTTCGAAGAAAAGGAATATCAAACGGAGTCGAAACGGAATGAAACCAACTGGAGAAGTTATTTTTGGAAGGAAAGCTACCGGAAAAACTTGGAGTGCACGTCAGGAAAGGAACGAGGGAGCCACGAGGCAGGGGGCGCGCCCACCCCCCTAGGGCGCGCCCTCCACCCTCATGGGCCCCTCATGGCTCCCCTGACGTACTTCTTTCACCCATATATACCCACGTAACCTAAAACTATCGAGGGGCAGAATAGATCGGGAGTTCCGCCGCCAGAAGCCTCCGTAGCCACCGAAAGCCAATCTAGACCTGTTCCGGCACCCTGCCGGAGGGGGAATCCTTCTCCGGTGGCCATCTTCATCATCCGGGCGCTCTCCATGACGAGGAGGGAGTAGTTCTCCCTCGGGGCTGAGGGTATGTACCAGTAGCTATGTGTTTGATCTCTCTCTCTCTCTCTCTCTCGTGTTCTTGAGGTGGTACGATCTTGATGTATCGCGAGCTTTGCTATTATAGTTGGATCTTATGATGTTTTCTCCCCCCTCTACTCTCTTGTAATGGATTGAGTTTCCCCTTTGAAGTTATCTTATCGGATTGAGTCTTTAAATATTTGAGAACACTTGATGTATGTCTTGCCGTGCGTATCTGTGGTGACAATGGGATACCACGTGAATCACTTGATGTATGTTTTGGTGATCAACTTGTGGGTTCCGCCCATGAACCTATGCATAGGGGTTGGCACACGTTTTCTTCGTGATTCTCCTGTAGAAACTTTGGGGCACTCTTTGAGGTTCTATGTGTTGGTTGAATAGATGAATCTGAGATTGTGTGATGCATATCGTATAATCATACCCACGGATACTTGAGGTGACATTGGAGTATCTAGGTGACATTGGAGTATCCAGGTGACATTAGGGTTTTGATTGATTTATGTCTTAAGGTGTTATTCTAGTACAAACTCTAGGGCTGTTTGTGACACTTATAGGAATAGCCCAACGGATTGATTGGAAAGAATAACTTTGAGGTGGTTTCGTACCCTACCATAATCTCTTCGTTTGTTCGCGCTATTAGTGACTTTGGAGTGACTCTTTGTTGCATGTTGAGGGATAGTTATATGATCCAATTATGTTATTATTGTTGAGGGAACTTGCACTAGTGAAAGTATGAACCCCATGCCTTGTCTCAACGCATTGCAATATCATTTACGCTCACTTTTATCATTAGTTACCTTGCTGTTTTTATATTTTCAGATTACAAATACCTTTATCTACCATCCATGTACCACTTGTATCACCATCTCTTCGCCGAACTAGTGCACCTATATAATTTACCATTGTATTGGGTGTGTTGGGGACACAAGAGACTCTTTGTTATTTGGTTGCAGGGTTGCTTGAGAGAGACCATCTTCATCCTACGCCTCCTACGAATTGATAAACCTTAGGCCATCCACTTGAGGAAAATTTGCTACTGTCCTACAAACCTCTGCTCTTGGAGGCTCAACAACGTCTACAAGAGGAAGGTTGTGTAGTAGACATCACACCGCCATGTTCCACCTCATGCTAGTAGGCACGAGGGTGTGTGCTCACCGCGCGTGCCACCTCCACCCTGCATGGTTACCCCCTAGTCGCCCTGGACGCCTCCCGCGACGCCACACAGCCCCCTCGACTCTCTCTCACTCTCCCTCAGCCTTGTCCCCTCCTTTGTCTCGCTCTTCTCCCCACAGCCGAGCGCTGCCGTCGCTGCCGCTCATCATTGTCGTAGCCCCAGCCACCACCTCGCTTCTCTAGCACGTCCACGAGATTTGCCTCTATCGTCTACGCCTCCTTGACGACCCACACGCCACGGGGCGCCCCCGAACGCCCTCACTGCCATCTTCTTCAACCTCAGGTTGCGGAGATCGCCAGCGACCGTGCACCCGCTCCGACGCTTCCTCGAGTTCGCTGAGACCTCTGAAGGAACCACTGTGAGCTGCTACGTCGATCCCCTCCTTCCTCCCCTTTGATTTTGAACCATAGATGTCACCCCATTGCCGACCGTAGCCCGCCGCCGCCTGAGCTCGTCGCCGACGCAGCTCCGATGACCAAACGGTCACCACGGCGACTCGAAATTGCTCCTTGCAATGCGTAGCGCCTTGCTAGCCCATCTCTTCGCTCATTTTCACACCGTAATGCCTAACCCGCTAATGCCCGAAAGCCGGCCGCCTCCACGAGCTCGAGTCCGGAGAGATCGCTCCACTCTAGCTCCTCCCGCTCGAACCGTTCGATGCGGACGAGTCTCCTCGTTCCGTAGATGGCCTCAGCCTTCGATTTGGTCATCGTGGGACGAAACCCGAACGCCTTCGCCGTCTCTGGCTTCGCCGGCGACGAGCCGCGGGTCAACTCCGGCAAGTTGGACCAGGGTTGACCAAGTTAGACTCTCCCTGATTCACTGGCGTGTGGGCCCAGCCCTGCTGACACTTTAGTTAGGGTTATCTTAATGCTAATTAACCCAGTTAGTTAATTGTGCCACTAACATGTGGACCCCACACGTCAGGTTTAACCTGGACCCGGTCAGACCTGCTGACATCATTGTGATGTTATGCTGATGTAGCAAATGTTTCTAGTATTTAAATAAATCAGAAAATGATTTATGAATTTCAGAAAATGTCCTAAACTTCTAAAAATCATAGAAATTCAACCATAGCTCAGAATGAATTAACTTATATATGAAAAATTATCAGAAAAGTCCAATCTACCCATTTATTATACTTTCATGCATGTTTAACTAACTTATACCTACTGTATAAGTGAAAACACTAATTGGAATTTAAAGTGCTTAATATGGAAGTTGCATTTGAACCCTTGGTTCAAATGGACCTCATTTAAATTGTTGCTAGATGCATTAGCACACTCCATAGCATTCTTGCCATGTAATCTTCATGCATCATATTGTTACATATGTTGTGTATTGATTGCCGACACCGTCCTTCTCAATCATGCTCCAGAGAGTGTTCCGGAGTACCTGTGTGAGGAGCAGTGCTCCACTATTGTTATTCTAGGCAAGCAAACCCCCTTGAGAATTTCAATACAATCCCACTCTGATGCGGAGCATCCCATGATCATCCCCATGGACGCACCTACACCTCCAACGACACCACTTGGACCAATGACAAGAGCCCGAGCCAAGGCTATCGGTGATAAGGTGAACTCACTCATCTCCGAACTTCCACTTTCTATACATGAGACATGGCTGCTACCTAAGTCCGAGTTGTTGTGCATGATTAAGTACCAAGAGGACCCTCCCGAAGATGCACATGAAGATGTACAAGTCCCCAAGTTCATGGATGAAGAGAACCATCGAAAGGAGTCAAGTACACCTCCCAGACCCCGGACATCCGGCCGCGACCCCGGACATCCGGCCGCGACCCCGGACGTCCGGCCCCTGGAACTCCTCCCACCACAGCTGCGCAGCCGCCAGAAGCTACAGGCCCCGGACATCCGGCCTCTCTAGCCCGGACATCCGGCCTACCCCAAGCCCCCGGACATCCGGCTCCAGCCCGGAAATCCGGACCCCTCCGAACCCGAGAGCAACAAAACCCACCACTCCAGCCCGGACATCCGACCTCCTCAGCCCGGACATCCGGCGTCACGTGAAAGCCCGGACATCCGGCCCGACGCCCGGACGTCCGGCCTCCCCTGTCTACGCACAGTGAAGGGCCGAGGCCCGTGTATCCCTTCTCCCCCTAGACTATATATACTCCACATCGTCCAACTTTCTAGGGTTAGCGTTGGTTTAGCTCATGTTTAGAGATAGAGCTACGCTCATCCACATCGGATCTACTCCACGAGAGAGACCGCGGCCTCTACAGAGAAGATCCCTTTGGATTCAAGACCTCCTTGCGGAGAAGAACATCAAGACCCCCTCTTGGGTGGCCCCCTCAAGACCTCCTCACGGAGAAGACCGGTTACCTCTTGTATCGTCCATTGTTGACTTTGGATCGTGTATCTTCCTTTGTGTTCATGGATCTAGCGCATGTGCGAACATCTTGTTGGTTTGAGTGTTCCTCTTTGTGCCCCCCTTTGTGTTTTCCCCTCGTGTTCGTCGTGTTCTTCGCGGGATTTTGCTCCTTTCGTGAAAGATCGAGCGATTAGGGTTCTACCCTACATCATCTTGGTATCTAGAGCCACGTTGATCATGATTTCGGAGCCTCCCCTCTTGTTTTCTAGCCTAATTTTTTTGTGTTCTTCCCCAATTTCGAAAATCCCCACCAAAAATAGCCCCCATTTTTTTGTGATTTGTTGGTGAGATGAAGTTTTGTTGGATTTGATCCGCGGATTTCGTGTGTTACAGGTAGATCTAGCTTCCTTCCACTTTTCCCCAATTTCCATCAACAAATTTTCGCCGAATTTTGCCCGGATTCAACCTCCCCTTGCGAACTTCTTCGAATCCTTCCACGGATCTAGAGCCCGGACATCCGACCACGACCCCGGACATCCGGCCCCTGGCAGCACCACTTCCTCTCCACCGCCCGTTTTCCATCCATTTTCCACCAATTTTTGTTCCGGTGCCCACATATACTTCCGCATACCTCCACCACTTCCGCATAGCCCCACCATATACCACTAGACACCCTCACAATTTCCGCATACCACCACCATTTTGGACCGTTTCGCTCTCCGACACGTTTGCTACTCCGAGTTTTGAGAATTTGAGTTGCGGCACCGTATCCTTTTGTGTTTCGGCTATCTAGGTACGGTTCGACGTCAACATCACCGCCGCTCATCTTCACCATGGACGCGTCATCAACAACGACAACCTCGACTACACCTTGGATTCGTGCCACCATTTTGACACCATACTGTACGCAAGAAACGGTAACCTCATCTTGGTATTGGACATATCACTCTTGCCATTACATTGATAGCCATCATAGCCTTACTCCTTTTGCATTGCTTACCCATCGAGACTAGCCATTGAGTATTGCCGGCAACGAGACTTGTGCACATTAGTGATCATACTTCCCATAGCATACATACATCATTGTTGCATATATTGGTATCATCTCTTGTGTCACAAAGTTTTCATAGCATACTCAATTACTATCTTGGTTCGTCAAGCATTGCATGAGAAAAGAGCTCAAACAACAAAGAGCAAAACAAGCTTTTAAGCAAAGAGGAAAGATAAGCAAAGAGCTTTTAAGCAAGAACCATAGCATCATACAACATTAAGATTTCCATACTCGAACATCTTGGATCATATCATAGAGACACCTTGCATAGAGCATACTTGGGATAGAAGTCGTTGCATTTTTGCTAAGTAGGTTGTGCACAAGTTCTTGTATCCGCCTATTGTGCAATCGTGCTAGCGTCTCTCTAGTGTTGTGCAACAAGAGCATTTTTGTGGATTCCACATTTTGGCTCACCCTTGGTTGCACGACCCCACTTATCTTTTTGCGTGTGTGTTTCCGTGTACCTTATATGATTGGTCTACTTGTTACATTGGATCTTGCAAATCTTTTCCAACATTATTGAAGCTCACTTACAATTGCATCAAATTTTGTGCCACCATCCTAACCAAGCTCCACCATAAGCTTTTACTTGTGTAGGTGTGAGAAACCGACAAGAATTGGTACCAATTGTGCTATTTCCTTGTCCTACATTGGAGTGATCATCGATCCACTTTCAACTTCGTTCAAGGTACATTTGGTATCCGTTCTTATCTTTTTACTACTCACATTTGTCTTAGAATGATGGATAGGCCTAGTACTTCTACCAACCCACTCTTCATGGAGCAAGATGATGACATGAACTCCTTCGTCACCAAGAGTCATATATTTGGTGCACAACATGCTTTGCCTCAAGAGCAACAAGCCATGAGTGACCGCATCGAAAACCTCACCACCGACTTGCGACTCCCCGAGCAACATACAAGGGACTACTTCGACCACAAGCTCGATGATCACAAGCAAGAGAATGATGCAAGAATGGACGAGATTCGTGCTTTGTTGCTCAACCGCTCTTCTTCCACTTCAAGAAGGAGCCGTTCAAGTCGACACTCCGACTTCACCCTCTCCAGCTGAAGTACACCGACATCAAACACTCTTCGCCATGCCGCGTGCAACGAGCATCAAGCAAGCCTCAATCCTCTACGCGACACCAACTCACAAGAGCACCGACGACGTCAAAACCAAGAGGCTTTTGCGCTAGCACGAGAACGGCAATGACAATGCCAACATGAAGAGGAAGAGCGAGCGCGTCTAAACCAAAATGCACAAGATGCCGAGGCACAACGTCAAGATCAACAACTCCGTGACGCTCAAGCACTTGAGGCGCAAGAAGCCCTATGAGATTCAAGTCGAGCCGTAGCCGATCGAGGCCGACAAGCACGTGAACAAGAGGAAGCACTTCGCGAATAAATTCATGAACGATGACATCAAGCTCGCGTGCATCGTCAAGTTCCTCCTTGATCTCGACAAGCTCCTTCACAAGCTTGCCAAGAACAACAAGTTCATCAAGAGCATGAAGACAATGGAGATCCTCCACGACAAGAGCAACATGAGGATGACAACCCTCCGCACCAAGAGCACCACGAGCTGAACAATCATTAACAACATGGGCATCATCATCCCCGACCCCAACACAATGAAGAGCAATGCTACGGCAAACTCAAGTTCACCATCCCCAAGTTCAACGGAAGCAACGATCCCGAAGAGTACCTTTCATGGGCATTGAAAGTTGACAAGATCTTCCGTTTGCACAACTATGAAGAAGAGAAGAAGATCGCGATGGCATCCCTTGAGTTTCAAGACTATGTCCTCATTTGGTGGGAACAAGTCATCGAGCTTCATGAGGCAAGAGGTGAACCACCCATCACTACTTGGGCGCAAATGAAGGATGTCATGAGAGCACGCTTCGTGCCTACCTACTACAACCGCGGCCTCTTCAAGAAACTCCAACAACTCAAGCAAGTAACTAAGAGCATTGAAGAGTACTACAAGGAGATGGAGATTGCCATGATAAGAGCCAACGTCACGGAATATGATGAGCAAACTATGGCACGTTTCTTGAATGGACTCAATCATCCCATCAAGAAGATCGCTGACTTCCAACCATACTCAAATCTCATCGAGCTAGTGCACCAAGCTACCAAAGAGGAACACCAAGTGCAAGATGATTTCAAGTATGCCAAGTTCTCATCCAAGTCATACGGCTTCTACAACAACTAAGCTTCAATGAATCCAACTCCGTCTACCAAGCCTTCTACAAGCAACATCGACAAGTCGAGTTCCAAGAAAGCTTCGTCAACTCCAAGTCATCCTACTACGAGCAACTTCAAGCCAAGAGCTTCATCATTATCAACCCCAACCGATGAGACCGTCAAGACAAGTTCCTTCAAGTGTTTCACTTGCGGAGGTCGAGGCCACAAGTCCTATGTGTGCACCAATAAGCGAACCATGATTCTCAACGACGATGGCACTTATGACTCAATGAGTGAAGGCGAAATGGAAGCCCTTGAGCAGTTCGCCATGCATCGGAAAGTGAACGATGAAGAAGAACAAGTCTTCTGCGATGAAGATTCAAGTCCCGCTCTCATTGTCTCAAAGGTCTTGACTCTCCAACATCATCAAGAAGAAGACCAACGATGCCACATCTTTCATACCAAGGCCGACATCAATGGATGATCCGCCAAGGTCATCATCGATGGAGGGAGTTGTCATAACTTGGCAAGTGAAGAACTTTGCTCAAAGCTCCAATTGCCCAAGACGAAGCACCCGCATCCATACAAAGTACAATGGCTTAGCGACTTCGGCACTATCCAAGTCGAGCATCGAGTACAAGTCTCCTTCAAAATTGGCGCCTAGGAAGACACTTTAGAGTGTGATGTCGTTCCAATGACCGTTTGCCACCTTCTTCTTGGACGCCCATGGCAATTTAATAGAGGTGTGATCCACAACGACTGAACGAACCACTACATCTTCAAGATGCAAGGAAAGGAGTACGTACTTCGCCCCATGTCTCCAAGCCAAGTGATCGCCGACAAGCAAAGAACCACCCATCATGGAGAGAATAGTGAGAGAGCGACCCACCCAAAAGAGAGTGAGCGCCACAAGCCCAAATCGAGTGCCTCCATGATGAGTGAAAAGAAGAATCTAGTTATATTTGCCACCAAACGTGAGATAAGAGAAGTGTGTGAGAACCCATCTAGTGTGATACACTATGTCCTTTTGTGCAAGGACAACACACCAAAAGCTAACACTTCTCACACTCTACCTTTAGTCTTGTCTTCTCTTTTGCAGGAATTTCAAGATGTTTTCCCCGATGAGCTACCTCCGGGTCTACCTCCTCTACGAGGCATTGAGCACCGAATCGACCTCATCCCCGGAGCACCTCTTCCGAACAAAGCACCATACCGTGTCAACCCCGAAGAAACCAAAGAAATACAAAGGTAAGAAAAACATCTCATAGAAAATGGACATGTGCGCGAAAGTTTAAGTCCTTGTGTCGTTCCGGTCATTCTTGTGCCAAAACAAGACAGTAGCTTTTGCATGTGCTCCGATTGTAGACCTATCGATGCTATCACTATTCGATATAGGTATCCCATTCCACGCCTAGACGATATGCTTAATGATCTTAGCGGTGCCACTATCTTTTCCAAAATTGATCTTAAGAGTGGTTACTATCAAATCCGCATACAAGAGGGTGATGAATGGAAAACCGCTTTCAAAACCAAGTTTGGTTTTTATGAGTGGTTAGTCATGCCTATGGGTCTTTCGGAAGCACCGGGTACTTTTATGCGTCTCATGCATTATGTCTTTTGCCCTTATAGTGGTGAGTTTGTTGTTGTTTACTTCGATGACATTCTTGTGTTTAGCAAATCTCTCAAAGAGCATGTCACCCATGTCCGCACCGTTTTGCAAACTCTTAGAAAAGAGCGCCTCTATGCTAATATGGAGAAATGCCTTTTTGGTGTTGATAAGCTCGTTTTCTTGGGTTTTGTTGTTTCCTCTAAGGGTGTTCATGTTGATGAGTCCAAGATCAATGCTATAAAGACTTGGACACAACCAACCAACTTGCATCAAGTGCGTAGCTTTCTTGGCCTTGCGGGTTTCTATCATCGCTTTGTGAAGGATTTTAGCACCATTGCATCTCCTTTGCATGCTTTGAGCAAGAAGAATGCGCCTTTTGTTTGGGGACCATCCCAAGATACCGCATTCAATGAGCTTAAGAATTTTCTTACTCATGCTCCCGTGCTTGCATTACCCAACTTCGACAAGCCTTTTGAGATTCATTGCGATGCTAGTGGTAATGGCATAGGAGGTGTGTTAACGCAAGAGAAGCACCCCATAGCTTATTTTAGTGAGAAACTTTTCGGAGCGCAACTCAATTACCCCATCTATGACAAAGAGCTATATGCTTTAGTGTGAGTCTTGCATGAATGGGAACATTACCTTCGTCCCCATGAGTTTATCATTCATACCGATCATGAGATTCTCAAGTATCTTAAGGGACAAACCAAGTTGAACAAGAGTCATGCTAAATGGAGTGAATTTATTGAGTCTTTTCCTTATGTCATCAAGTACATCAAAGGTAAGGAAAATGTTGTAGCGGATGCTCTTTCCCGCATATGCATGCTTATGACTCAACTTGAATTGGATATCATTGGCTTTGAGCACATAAAAGACTTGTATGAGCATGACCCTACTTTTGCTACTCCTTATGCCAAGTGTTTAATGCATACTTCTTGGGAACGCTATTACATAAAGGATGGATATCTTATGAGAGCTAAGAAACTTTGTATCCCCGAGTCTTCTCTTCGTTTGTTGCTTTTGCAGGAATCTCATGGAGGAGGCTTAATGTGTCACACCCTGCATTTTGTAGCATGTCATTTGCATTAATAAGGCATGAAAATTTGTACCAACAATTTTTTTTGCATTAATTGGCTTTTATTTGGAGTTGGTTTTCTCTCTGTGATTTTCAAGTGCTCTTTAAAGTCAACTACTCCACTTTATATACTTCATCTCCCTGCCCCAAACTTCTGCCCAATGATCATGCCATGTTTATAGTGCAATATAGTATTTTATTACAAAAATAAATTGGCCAAAAAGTATTTTCAAAATTTAGTTTTCCAAAAACCCCTGAATTGAGGCTTGCACTACAAGTATTTGATTTAGGGTATGAAAAATATTTCAAAGAGTATATTTGGAACCTAATAGATATAGGATTCCCATAAACCACAAAAATATAATTTTAAAAGTTATTTTCATATTTTATTTAAAAGCTTTTTCTTAAGGCTAGAAACGGTCTTTAATAGGGAAAAATTGTTTTGTTGTTTCAAAAATATTTGACAAAAATCAGGGAAACTCTGTGGACATATATTTTCCATATATAAGAGTTTCAACACACAGTCATGTTCAAAATATTGGACAAAACCTCCCAAAACCATTTCTTCCCATTTCAAGGATTTGAAATATTTCTACAGGAAATATTTTCATAAAAATCCAAGAAAATTCTAGCAAGTCACATGTACATAATATGATGACATTTCAGAGTTTCGGATCAATCCAAACTGTTTTGGTTCACAAAAGTGCCCAAAAACCATCTCTGTCCAGATTCAAATTGGAACAACTTTGTACTACCAACTTTCTCTCCTTGACTCCAACTTTTGTGAGCATGTTCACATGACCAAATTAAGCCACTACACTAAGTGGTGCATCAAGGGGAAGTTATGTGCTCAACTAGATCTGCAGAAGTTCATTTCTGCTAATTTCTAGGGTACAAAAGTTGCATTGGCAACTTTGCCCAAATGAGCTTAAAATTGGTGGAAGGCCCTAATTATATGTGACATTTCACCCTGTGGAGTCTCATGGCAAATGGAAATCATCTACTTGCCCAAACCAGCATCAAACACCTTCCGCCACTTTACCAAAATCCCATTTTGGCCTCTTCCACTAATCTCCGTAGGCTCAACTTTCTACCACGATCCCTCCTAGTCCCTCTCTAGCACATGTATGCTTTTCTGTCCGAGGAAGCAATGATGAAGCGGGGAGAACCCCATTTTTTTCTATGGACAGTGGATTCCTCCCTCTCTCTCAGCCTCATTCTCTCCCCTCAGCTTTCCAGAGCATCCAAGGCTCTCCCTAGCTTTTGCCCACGCCCCTTGCAGTTGCCAGACACAAGTGGACGCGCGAGGACGCGGGAAAACCGTTGATGCCGGCCAAAGTCGCGCTCTGGAGCGCCTGGTAGAGCACCCGACCATTGACGCCGCGTCCCCTGACCGCCTCGAGCCTTCCCGCGTGCCAGTCGATGCCCCTCGACGTTCGCTCCATGCCAGCAGGCTGCCCACTTGCTCCAGCGCCCTCCTCTCTCTCCTGCAGCTCGTGCTAGAGCGTCGCCCCACTCGGCCAATGCTTGCGCCGCTCCTGTGGCCCGCCCACAGCTCGTCCCGCTCCTCCTCTCTCTGCCTGGCACCCTAACTCACTCCCACGAACACCCCCGAGCCCTTCATTTCCTCTCTAACGGCCACCCGAGCCGATCCCGCGGACGCCCCTAGGCCGCGCCTATGGTGGACCTCGGCCAGCCTATATAAGACGACCACGAGCCCCTCTCTCACTCCATGTCGCTCCCCCACACTCCTAATCAACCTCCCGGACCACCCTTTTTCCTCCAGAGCCGCCTGAGCTCGAGATCGAGCTCGAGCTCCGCCGCCTCGGCTCGTCGGCGTTCGCGCGATAAAGGCCTCCTCCGCCCTCGTTCTCTCTCGATCTGGAACCGCACGGCATCACTGACCCTTTCCCCTCTCTTCCCCACTCTTTTTGCAGCTGGTAATGACCGGAACCACCGACGCCCGAAGCACCTCCGCCGCGTGACCTCGTCGGCGGCGAACCAGGCTGCCCCGGTGACCACCTCCACCACCACCCGAACGCTGACATCCTCCTGAGTTGAACGGTGCCACCCGCTCGACTACCGTGCCCTGTAGCGTCGCCGATGAGCTCGCCGACCTCTCTGTCGCAAGGTTAGAGATGACAGGTGGAGCCCACCTGTCATCCTCACCTCTCCCTCGCCCCTCTCTCTCTCCCTGACGCCCGGGCCCCGCCCGTCAGGTCTGAAAATCTGACGCGCGCGCTGGCTCTCCTGGGCCTTTTCCCCTCTAGGCCTGCTGCACTGCAGCTGTTCTGGCCCAGCGGGCATAGTGCCCTATTTCTTTTTCTTTTTCTATCCCTTTTCCAGAAATTCCACATGATTAAATATTCATCCAAATGCAATAATTCCAGTTCCTAAAATCCTGTAAAAATCCCACCTATTTAATGGTCTAGCTTTCATACATGCCCAACCAAGTTTTCTATGCTGTTCAAATTTAAATTCAAATTTAAGCAATTAAATCCTTGTTTTCAAGGACTTTTCAAAACCCTGTCGGGTGCCACTTATGCCCGAGGGAGATAATGAGTTGGGTAACCACTTGATGACGAAGTGGTGTACCGAGGCAAGTGTGTGTGTGTGTGTTGTTTTCGAAAGCGGATTAGATTTAAGATTTGTCGACTGTCCCAACCTTACATGCGCAACCACTCTACCCTTATATGGGAAAGGGCATTATTGATTACCTAGGCCGATACTAGCTTGGAGCCCGCATTACTAGTGACGGGCGAGTCGTTGTTGCGCTCTCTCAGGACGGGGTCGTGCCAGGTAGGGCGGCCAAGAACATTTTTATGGGGCACCAGACACACCGTTTGTACCCCGTGCCAGTGGTATGTGACAAATATGGGAGCGAGGCTCCACAATTTTAAGTTGTGAAATGTTGGGCATGGGGGTTACTACCAATCGAGTGGACTCTATGTTAGTGTCGTCTAGGGAAAGGTAATGATCGGGTGCTTACCCCGGGTACTTGAGGTACCGCGGGTCGTGGATGACACGGAAGTTCCCCGGATCTTGTGGGTAAAGTGTGCAACCTCTACAGAGTGTAAAACTATTCGAATAGCCGTGTCCACGGTCAAGGACAGTTGGGCGGTGCTGCTTAAACTATGTCCAGAGTTTTACAGACCGTGTGTGCGTGTTGATAAACCATATGGGGTAAGTCAGATGGCTTGACACGATGATCAAGTTGGATTGGTGTACAATTCCACTTATGTTGATATCTGTAACTTGTTCATACGGATATCTGTACTCTCGTGATGCGTACTTTACATGTTGATAGATCATGTCTTTGCACTAAAAACTAGCTTTCTGCAAACTACCTACTTAGTGCTATATCACTGCATTATTGTGCCTTGTTCCAATTATGGGTTGCTTGCGAGTACATTCAAAGTACTCATTGGCTTGCCACTGGTTATTTAATTGGCCAGTCATGGAAGAACATGAGTTCGAAGAAGAGTTCTTTGGAGATGAACATGCGGACTAGGACGTTTCCCAGTCAGAATGCCTGTAGGGTTAAGGCAGATGGCATGGGTTCTACTTATCGACGAAGATTTCCGCTGCTTAAGTTTATTTGGTACTTAGCCCTTATGGTTTTTTTGTAAGACTTGACCATAGTGGTCATAATTTGTGTAAGACGGTATGTATGGATGTAAGACTCTTGTTATTCAGCTTCTGTGTGTTCAGTGAGCATTGATCTCTGGGATCACTGTACACAGGCATTCAGTGATCACGACTTATGAGTCGGGGTCCCCACATAGCTGGTATCAGAGCCATCCTGACTGTAGGGAGCCTTAGTTAGCATGGACGTTAGTTAGAGTGAGACTATCTACAAAATTACCTATATACCTACGTTTTCTAAAAATATCCCAAACATGGGTCATATCCCCTCTATTACCCTTCCCATTCCACTTTTGTAGATGGCCGTCGTACCCGAGGACTTCCTGACCACTGGATTTCCCGTGCTTCTTGAGGACAGCCTCAAGAAGTGCCAGTTCACTCGAGCCCCCACCTTCTCCTATCACGAGCACTGGATCAACAGCGCCAAGAAGGAGTATCACGTGGAGGTAGTCGTGAGGGCGAACGACTCTCCGACAAGCTGGTTCTTTGAAGGACCCCAGATGGCGACCCTGCTCCTCGCCGTTGAGACTGCTGCACTTAGGGCACTGACTCACCTTCGGGATATTTTGCCAGAGATGGCAAGTGAGCCAGCCACTCGTTACCTGCCTTATCGTAAGGAGGGTGATGATGAGAGCAGCGCACCAGCTCCACCCATGGACGAGGGGCTTCCCCTTTCCAGACCTACTTCAGCTTGTGTGCTGACAGCCTTGCACAACACTTGGCCTCAGAGTCGATGGAGCTTCGGAGGGAACTCCATGAGACCAAGGAACTCCTCCTCTTAGCTCAGATAAAGGCAGACAGGATCAAGAAGGATGGTGCACCCCCTGGACAGCCTGTTGTTGCCTATCGAGGCGGGCGACCCCCACAGGCTAGGCATGCCAAGGGATCATCTCGGCCACGCTGTATGACGACGAAGGAATATCGCAACCTCTTCATGGTGCCACCGGCGAAGCAGCACCGTGTTCAGCTCCTCCACTCCCCCACTCCCTCAAGTGACGAGGAAACTGAGACAGATGAAGGCGAGGAGGAAGACCCAGAGGAGCTAGAATACGCGACCGAGCATTCCATGACTTAGACACTGTTCAGGACTAGGATAGGCCAGTCCGTAAGCCTTAAGGTAGGATAGGTCGTGTACCCCTTATGCAAAGTCGAGTCCATGTAATGGTTCGAATGAAACCATGTTGTGTTGTGTTTGCTTTCGACTTGTTTTGATGAAAGTCGTACTCTCCCTTCGGGGACTTGTAAACGACTACATCGCCCATTTGGTTTTAATGCATGAGTTTGGCCCTTCTGGCCCTTGCTTAACTTAAAATTGTGTCACACCCATCCCCTTACTAGGCACCCATCTACACTGTTTTCCCTCATTTTATCCCAATCATGAGACCTTGACCACTCCAACAGGATGCCTATTGTAACTCGTACTGGTAGTTCTACCCAGCAGCAAGAAGCCGGAGGTTCTGCCGGAGCAGGAACCAGTCAGGACCAAACCCAAGGACAAACCCCACCACCGCCACCACCTCCAAACCTGGACATGGCTCAGCTTCTCCAAGCCTTCCGAGAGGAACGCCAAGCCAACACTGCAGCCCTCCAGATGATTGCTCAAGCTGTCAACCGCCAGCCGGCGGGGAATGGCAATGGACGTTCCACGTTGGCGGAGTTCAAGAAGCATGCACCACCCACCTTCATCGAGACTGCTGAACCCCTGGATGCAGACGACTGGGTCCGCACCATTGAGGATCTGCTGGAACTAGTCGGATGCATTGAGGACCGTGAGAAGGTGGCATATGCTGCTCATTGTCTCGGGGGAACTGCCAGAGCTTGGTGGGATGGATTCAAGGCCATGCACGCTGAGCAAAACATCACTTGGAATGACTTCAAGGTAGAATTCCGCAAGGCCCATATTCCTTCCGGAATTATGGCCATCAAGAAGCGCGAGTTCCGTGCCCTGAAGCAAGGAAGTAGCACTATCAAGGAGTACATGCAGAAGTTCAGTGTTCTCTCAAGGTATGCTCCTGAGGATCTCAGCACTGATGCTGCCAAAAGAGAGCGCTTCATGGAAGGCCTTAACCAGACTCTGCAGTACTCGCTTGTTGTGTGTGACTGCCCAACCTTTCCTGATCTAGTGAACAAGGCACTCATTCTTGAGGACAAGCGACGTGCTTTGGATGATACTCGTAAGCGCAAGATGATCAACAAGGGTAGCTCCAGCAACCAGAAGCCTCGCCCGTGGCAGCTAGCCCCGGTCAAGCCAACCTATCAGCAGCCAAGAGCCCCTGCACCCCGCACCAACTATCAACCTCAGCAGTATGCTAACCCCAGGCCAGCTTTCAACAACCCCAATAACAATGCCGGCAAGAGCAGCAACCCCAATCAAGTAACTTGCTTTGGATGTGGTGAGGTAGGACACTACTCCAAGTATTGCCCCAATAAGAAGCCCGATGCCCCATGCCCCAATACGCAGAACCAAGGCCAAGGTCATGGGATGCCACCAAGGAACCAAGCTCCCTGCAACCCGCCCAACAATGGCAAGGGTCGTGTGAATCATGTCACTGTAGAAGAAGCCCAAGAAGACCCAGACGTCGTGCTGGGTACGTTCCTTGTCAACTCAGCACCTACAACTGTCTTGTTTGATTCAGGAGCCACGCATTCATTTGTCACCCAAAAGTTTGCATTAAAATGTGGCATGACCCCTACACCCCTAAATAACCCTATGGTGGTACAAACCCCCGGAGCGGAGATGAGAGCCAAGGTAGGTTGTAAGGGAGTCGGAATTGTCATTAACGGGGTAGACTTCCTAGTAGACCTTATCGTCTTAAGATCACAAGGCTTGGATGTGATCTTAGGAATGAATTGGCTCATCAAGCACCAAGGCTTGTTAGATTGCGCCAACCAGACCGTCACTGTGACCAATGACCAAGGAGTCGAAGTTAAGTTTGCTCCCAACCCCTCCTCTGCTCAAGGCGCCCAAGTCAACTGTCTGTCAGAAGTTGGATTGGAGCAAGTGCTGGTAGTAAACGAATACCCCGATGTCTTCCCTGATGAGCTACCAGGAATGCCTCCTGACCGAGACATTGAGTTCATCATCGAGCTCATACCCGGAGCAGGGCCCATCTATAAGAAGCCTTATAGAATGGGATCGGAAGAGTTAGCTGAATTGAAGAAGCAACTGGAAGAGCAGTTGAGGAAGGGATTTATCCGCCCTAGTGCCTCCCCTTAGGGATCACCTGTTCTGTTTGTGGCAAAGAAGGACGGTACCATCTTCTTGTGCATTGACTATCGCTCCCTTAATGAAGTTACAATCAAGAACAAGTATCCACTTCCAAAGATTGAAGATCTGTTTGATAAACTCAATGGGGCCAAGGTTTTCTCCAAGATTGACCTCAGATCTGGGTACTACCAGCTGAAAATCAGACCCCAAGATATTCCGAAGACGGCATTTGTAACCAGATATGGCCTATATGAGTGCATGGTCATGTCCTTTGGATTGACCAATGCCCCAGCTTACTTCATGTATCTCATGAATAAGGTATTCATGGAATATTTGGACAAGTTTGTCGTCGTCTTCATTGATGACATTCTTGTCTTCTCGAAGACGGAAGAAGAGCACGAGCAACACTTGAGGATGGTCCTAGACAAGCTTCGAGAGCACCAACTGTATGCCAAGTTCAGCAAGTGTGAATTTTGGCTGCATGAGGTTGGATTCTTGGGTCATAAATTGACTGCAGAAGGATTGTCAGTGGATCCCACCAAGATCCAAGCCGTGACTGAATGGCAAACCCCGAGCAATGTGAAGGAAGTCAGAAGCTTCCTTGGACTCGCGGGATATTACCACAAGTTCGTTGAAGGGTTCTCAAGCATTACCCGACCCATGACCCAGCTCTTGAAGAAGGACAGGAAGTTTGAATGGACGCCAAAGTGCGAAGAAAGCTTCCAGGAGCTGAAGAAGAGATTGACCACTGCCCCAGTTCTGGCTACACCTGATATTCACAAGGAATTTGTGATATATTGTGATGCCTCGTGAACTGGACTGGGAAGTGTTCTGATGCAAGAAGGCAGAGTCGTAGCATATCTATCCAGATAGCTACATCCTCACGAAGAGAACTACGCTACTCATGACCTTGAGTTGCCAGCTGTAGTTCATGCCATGAAAACATGGCGGCATTACCTCCTAGGGAAGTGGTGTGAGATATACACGGATCACAAAAGTCTGAAGTATATTTTCACTCGGAAGGAATTGAACATGAGGCAGAGAAGATGGCTAGAATTGATCAAGGATTATGATCTCAGTGTTCAATACCACCCTGGAAAGGCTAATGTGGTAGCAGATGCATTAAGCAGAAAGGCTTGTTCCTTGAATGCTATGCTTAAGGAAAAGCTACCCGCCTTGTATAAGGAACTTGAAAGGTTCGGGTTGGAACTGGTTGCACCAGGATTCTTGGCCAACCTCGAAGTCAAGCCTACCCTGATGGATGATGTTAAGGAAGCTTAGAAGGAACACGGGAGTATTGAAGGCATCAAGAGGAAGATCAAGGCATGCAAGGCCCGAGGATTCTCAGAGGATGAGCAATGAATTTTGTGGTTCAGGAATCGCATTTGCGTACCCAACAAGGTTGAGCTCAAGAACTTGATCTTGCAAGAAGCTCATGACACCCTGTATTCCATCCATCCTGGAGGGACCAAGATGTATCAAGACCTGAAGGAAATATTTTGGTGGCACGGGATGAAAAGAGAGATTGCCACCTATGTTGCAAAGTGTGATGTATGCCAAAGGGTCAAGGCTGAATATCAGCGACCTGCTGGATTGCTGCAACCACTCAAGGTCCCCGAGTGGAAAGATAAAGTCAGAATGGATTTCATCACTGGACTACCTAGGTCAAACAAGGGACATGACTCCATCTGGGTCATAGTCGATCATTTGACCAAAGTAGCCCATTTCATTCCTGTCAAGACTACCTATGATGGCAACCAACTGGCAACCCTTTACATCAACAGAATTGTAAGCCTTCATGGTGTTCCTAAGGAGATTGTGTCCGATCGAGGGACCCAGTTTACCTCAAGGTTCTGGAAGAAGTTCCAAGAGGCTATGGGAACCAAGTTGTCCTTCAACACTGCTTTCCACCCACAGACCGGGGATCAGACAGAGCGAGTGAATCAAATACTCGAAGACATGCTCTGAGCCTGTGTCTTAGCATATGGAGCTAAGTGGGAAGAATGCCTCCCTTTTGCCGAGTTATCCTATAACAACAGTTATCGGTCAAGCCTTCAGATGGCACCATTTGAGGTGTTATACAGGTGGAAGTGTCCCACGCCCCTCAATTGGTCAGAAACCAAAGAAGGACTAGTATTTGGGCCCGATATCCTCCGTGAAGCAGAAGAGCAAGTTCAGCTAGTCAGAGAACGACTGAAGACCGCCAAGTCAAGACAGAAGAGCTATGCTGACACTCGTCGCCGACAAGTAGACTTCCCAGTCGGAGACCATGTATACATGCGAGTAACTCCTCTTAAGGGAACAAAGCGTTTCCACGTTAAGGGAAAGCTCACACCAAGATTTATCGGCCCCTTCGAGATCACCGCACGACGTGGAGAAGTGGCTTACCAGTTGGAACCGCCACCTGAACTATCCGATGCGCACAACGTATTCCACGTGTCACAACTCCGGAAGTGTCTCCAAGTTCCAGACAAGCCTGATCTTTACAAGGACGTCAATCACAAAGCCATTGATCTTCAGCCTAATTTGGCCTACCGTGAGAGGCCCATCTGCATTTTGGACGAGGCTGAACGACGCACTCGAAGCCGCACCATTAAGTACTTCAAGGTCCAGTGGAGCAACCACACTGAAGCAGAAGCAACCTGGGAACGTGAAGACTACCTTAGATCCGAGTTACCCAATCTCTTTTAAAGCCTAGTTTGGGAATCTCGAGGACGAGATTCTTGTAAGGGGGGTAGGTCTGTCACACCCTGCATTTTGTAGCATGTCATTTGCATTAATAAGGCATGAAAATTTGGACCAACAAAAACTTTTGCATTATTTGGCTTTTATTTGGAGTTGGTTTTCTCTCTGTGATTTTCAAGTGCTCTTTAAAGTCAACTACTCCACTTTATATACTTCATCTCCCTGCCCCAAACTTCTGCCCAATGATCATGCCATGTTTATAGTGCAATATAGTATTTTCTTAAAAAAATAAATTGGCCAAAAAGTATTTTCAAAATTTAGTTTTCCAAAAACCCCTAAATTGAGGCTTGCACTACAAGTACTTGATTTATGGTATGAAAAATATTTCAAAGAGTATATTTGGAACCTAATAGATATAGGATTCCCATAAACCACAAAAATATATTTTTAAAAGTTATTTTCCTATTTTATTTAAAAGCTTTTTCTTAAGGCCAGAAATGGTCTTTAATAGGGAAAAATTATTTTATTGTTTCAAAAATATTTGACAAAAATCAGGGAAACTCTCTGGACATATATTTTCCATATATAAGAGTTTCAACACACGGTCATGTTCAAAATATGGGACAAAACTTCCCAAAACCATTTCTTCCCATTTCAAGGATTTGAAATATTTCTACAGGAAATATTTTCATAAAAATCCAAGAAAATTCTAGCAAGTCACATGTACATAATATGATGACATTTCAGAGTTTCGGATCAATCCAAACTGTTTTGGTTCACAAAAGTGCCCCAAAACCATCTCTGTCCAGATTCAAATTTGAACAACTTTGTACTACCAACTTTCTCTCCTTGACTCCAACTTTTGTGAGTATGTTCACATGACCAAATGAAGCCACTACACTAAGTGGTGCATCAAGGGGAAGTTATGTGCTCAACTAGATCTGCAGAAGTTCATTTCTGCTAATTTCTAGGGTTTACAAAAGTTGCATTGGCAACTTTGCCGAAATGAGCTCAAAATTGGTGGAAGGCCCTAATTATATGTGACATTTCACCCTGTGGAGTCTCATGGCAAATGGAAATCATCTACTTGCCCAAACCAGCATCAAACACCTTCTGCCACTTTACGAAAATCCCATTTTGGCCTTTTCCACTAATCTCCGTAGGCTCAACTTTCTACCACGACCCTGCCTAGTCCCCCTCTAGCACCTGTATGCTTTTCTGCCCGAGGAAGCAATGATGAAGCGGGGAGAACCCCATTTTTTTCTATGGACAGTGGATTCCTCCCTCTCTCTCAGCCTCATTCTCTCCCCTCAGCTTTCCAGAGCATCCGAGGCTCTCCAGAGCTTTTGCTCACGCCCCTTGCAGTTGCCAGACACAAGTGGACACGCGAGGACTCGGGAAAACCGCGGATGCCGGCCAAAGTCGCGCTCTGGAGCGCCTGGCAGAGCACCCGTCCGTTGACGCCGCGTCCCCTAACCGCCTTGAGCCTCCCCGCGTGCCAGTCGATGCCCCTCGACATCTGCTCCATGCCAGCAGGCCGCCCACTTGCTCCCGCGCCCTCCTCTCTCTCCTGCAGCTCGCGCCAGAGCAACGCCGCACTCGGCCAATGCTCGCGCCGCTCCTGTGGCCCTCCCACAGCTCGTCCCGTTCCTCCTCTCTCTCCCTGGCACCCTAAACCACTACCACGAACACCCCCGAGCCCTTCATTTCCTCTCTAACGGCCACCCGAGCCGATCCCGCGAACGCCCGTAGGCTGCGCCTATGGTGGACCTCGGCCAGCCTATATAAGACAACCCCGAGCCTCTCTCTCACTCCCTGTCGCTCCCCCACACTCCTAATCAACCTCCCGCACCACCCTTTTTCCTCCAGAGCCGCCTGAGCTCGAGATCGAGCTCGAGCTCTGCCGCCTCGGCTCGTCGGCGTTCGCGCGGTACATGCCTTCTCCGCCCCCGTTCTCTCTCGATCTGGAACCGCACAACATCACTGACCCTTTCCCCTCTCTTCCCCACTCCTTTTGTAGCCGGTAACGACTGGAACCACCGACGCCCGAAGCACCTCCGCCGCGTGATCTCATCGTCGACGAACCAGGCTGCCCCGACGACCACCTCCACCACCACCCAAACGGCGACATCCCCCTGAGTCCAACGGTGCCACCCGCTCGACCTTCCGTTCCCTGTAGCGTCACCGGTGAGCTCGCCGACCTCTCTGTCGCGAGGTTAGAGATGACAGGTGGAGCCCACCTGTCATCCTCACCTCTCCCTCGCCCCTCTCTCTCTCACTGACGCCCGGGCCCCACCCGTCGGGTCTGAAAATCTGACACGCATGCGCTGGCTCGCCTAGGCCTTTTCCCCTCTGGGCCTGCTGCACTGTAGCTGTTCTGGCCCAGCGGGCACAGTGCCCTTTTTCTTTTTCTTTTTCTATCCCTTTTCCCCAAAAATTCCACAGGATTAAATATTAATCCAAATGCAATAATTCCAGTTCCTAAAATCCTGTAAAAATCCCACATATTTAATGGTGTAACTTTCATACATGCCCAACCAACTTTTCTATGCTGTTCAAATTTAAATTCAAATTTGAGCAATTAAATCCTTGTTTGAAAATCCATTGCTCTATCTCTGTAGCTCCAAATCCAGAAATAAGAATGTTCCCCTTCTTAGTTTTAACCCTAGTATTTAACAAAAATGGGTTGACATTTTTCTGAGCACTTTAGGTTTTCTGTTTTATTATTGCCTTATTTTGTCGTTATTATTTTGCGACGATAGATTGCGTTGCTGACGAGGGAGTTGGACCAGAAGACTTTGAAGACCCAGAAGACTTTGCTGAGCCAGGCAAGAAGCCCTTTGACCATGTCTATGAAACCTTTTTATGCATGTCATATGGCACTTTTATTGCTTCCATCGAAGTCATGATAATGTGGTGACCACTTAAGGTGGTTTGCCTCCGTTGCTTTTCCTCGTTGACACTTGCATGATGCATGACCCTACCATTCTATGAGGGTTATGCGAGTGGGTGCAGTTAGGATGCTAAGTAGCTGCTATGCAAATGGGATGGGTATATGCATGGTGAAGGAAACCAAGTTGTTTTCAAGGACTTATCAAAACCCTGTCGGGTGCCACTTATGCCCGAGGGAGATAATGACTTGGGTAACCACTTGATGGCGAAGTGGTGTACCGAGGAAAGTGTGTGTGTGTGTGTGTTGTTTTCGAAAGCGGATTATATTTAAGATTTGTCGACTGTCCCAACCTTACATGCGCAACCACTCTACCCTTATATGGGAAAGGGCATTATTGATTACCTAGGCTGATACTAGCTTGGAGCCCGCATTACTAGTGACGGGAGAGTCGTTGTTGCGCTCTCTCGGGACGGGGTCGTGCCAGGTAGGGCGGCCAAGAACATTTTTATGGGGCACCGGACACACCGTTGGTACCCCGTGCCAGTGGTATGTGACAAATATGGGAGCGAGGCTCCACTTTTAAGTTGTGAAATGTTGGGCACGGGGGTTACTACCAATCGAGTGGACTCTATGTTAGTGTCGTCTAGGGAAAGGTAATGATCGGGTGCTTACCCCGGGTACTTGAGGTACCGCGGGTCGTGGATGACACGGAAGTTCCCCATATCTTGTGGGTAAAGTGTGCAACCTCTGCAGAGTGTAAAACTATTCGAATAGCCGTGTCCACGGTCAAGGACAGTTGGCCGGTTCTGCTTAAACTACGTCCAGAGTTTTACAGACCGTGTGTGCATGTTGATAAACCATTTGGGGTAAGTCAGATGGCTTGACACGATGATCAAGTTGGATTGGTGTACAACTCCACTTATGTTGATATCTGTAACTTGTTCATACGGATATCCGTACTCTCGTGATGCATACTTTACATGTTGATAGATCATGTCTTTGCACTCAAAACTAGCTTTCTGCAAACTACCTACTTAGTGCTATATCACTGCATTATTGTGCCCTATTCCAATTATGGGTTGCTTGCGAGTACATTCAAAGTACTCATTGGCTTGCCACTGGTTATTTAATTGGCCAGGCATGGAATAACAGGAGTTCGAAGAAGAGTTCTTTGGAGACGAACATGCGAATTAGGACGTTTCCCAGTCAGAATGCATGTAGAGTTAAGGCAGATGGCATGGGTTCTACTTATCGACGAAGATTTCTGCTGCTTAAGTTTATTTGGTAGTCAGCCCTTATGGTTTTTTTGTAAGACTTGACCATAATGGTCATAATTTGTGTAAGACGGTATGTATGGATGTAAGATTCTTGTTATTCAGCTTCTGTGTGTTCAGTGAGCATTGATCTCTGGGATCACTGTACACAGGCATTCGGTGATCACGACTTATGAGTCGGGGTCCCCACATAATGGGACACTTTGGACGAGACAAGACGTTCACTACGCTCTCAAAGAACTACTATTGGCCTAAGATGTTTCGCGACGTCAATTGCTTCACCAACCAATGCTCTACATGTCGCAAAGCTAAGTCCAAAGCTCAATCCCATGGCCTTTATATGCCTCTACCAATTCCATATCAACCATGGGAAGATATTAGCCTGGATTTCGTACTTGGTTTGCCTAGGACAAAAAATGGAAAAGTTTCGGTATTTGTCGTTGTGGACCATTTCTCTAAAATGGCACATTTCATTCCTTGCAACAAGATAGACGATGCTTCACATGTTGCCAATCTCTTTTGTAGGGAAATATTGCGTCTACATGGAGTGCCCAAGACGACCGTCTCGGACCGCGGCGTCAAGTTCCTTAGCTACTTTTGGAAGACCCTATGCGCCAAGCTCGGAATCAAACTACTCTTCTCCATGACATACCATCCTCAAACCGACGGACAAACGGAGGTGACCAACCACACACTCTCCGCTCTACTTCAAGTACTCATCAAGAAGAACATCAAGGAGTGGGAGGAGTGCCTACCTATCGCCGAGTTTGCCTACAACCGAGCAAGACACTCAACAACCGGCAAGTCCCCCTTCGAGGTCGTCTACGGATTCAACCCATTATCACCATTGGACATTCTTCCTCTACCACTCCAAGAGCGCATCAATTTGGACGCAAGTGCACGAGTGACCCATCTCAAGAAGGTGCATGAAGATACAAGAAACACCATCGAGCGCCAAGTACAATGTCTTGTGACCAAACTCAACGTCAACAAGCACCCCATGGTATTCAACATTGGAGACCTCGTGTGGCTACACCTTCGCAAAGATTGCTTTCCACAAGAACGCAAGTCCAAGCTTCGACCACGAGCGGATGGACCCTTCATGGTGCTTGCACGTTACAACAACAATTCTTACAAGATCGACATCCCACGTGACAAGTATTCTATGAGCGACATCTTCAACATCAAAGATCTCTCGCCCTACCATGGTGATGAGGATTTTGATCCGAGGACGGATCTTCCCCAAGGGAGGGGAGATGATGCGGAGCATCCCATGATCATCCACATGGATGCACCTACACCTCCAACGACACCACTTGGACCTATGACAAGAGCCCGAGCCAAGGCTATCGAAGATAAGGTGAACTCACTCCTCTCCGAACTTCCACTTTCTATACATGAGACATGGCTACTACCTAAGTCCGAGTTGTTGTGCATGATTAGGTACCAAGAGGACCCTCCCTAAGATGCACATGAAGATGTACAAGTACCCAAGTTCACGGATGAAGAGAACCATCAGAAGGAGTCAAGTACACCTCCCAGACCCCAGACATCCGGCCGCGACCCTGGACGTTCGACCCCTGGAACTCCTCCCACCACAGCTGCGCAGCTGCCAGAAGCTACAGGCCCCAGACATCCGGCCTCTCTAGCCCGGACATCCGGCCTTCCCTGAGCCCCCGGACATCCGGCTCCCATCCCGGAAATCCGGACCCCTCCGAACCCGAGAGCAACAAAACCCACTGCTCCAGCCCGGACATCTGGCGTCACGTGAAAGCCCGGACATCCAGCCCGACGCCCAGACGTCCGGCCTCCCCTGTCTGCGCACAGTGAAGGGCCGAGGCCCGTGTATCCCTTCTCCCCCTAGACTATATATACTCCACCTTGTCCAACTTTCTAGGGTTAGCGTTGGTTTATCTCATGTTTAGAGAAAGAGCTACGCTCATCCACATCAGATCTACTCCACGAGAGAGACCGCGGCCTCTACGGAGAAGACCCTTTGGATTCAAGACCTCCTTGCGGAGAAGAACATCAAGACCCCCTCTTGGGTGGCCCCCTCAAGACCTCCTCACGGAGAAGACCAGTTACCTCTGGTATCATCCATTGTTGACTTTGGATCGTGTATATTCCTTTGTGTTCATGGATCTAGCGCATGTGTGCTCATCTTGTTGGTTTGAGTGTTCCTCTTTGTGCCCCTTTGTGTTTTCCCCTCGTGTTCGTCGTGTTCTTCGCGGGATTCCGCTCCTTTCGTGAAAGATCGGGCAATTAGGGTTCTACCTACATCACACTCTCTCACTCCTGCTCTCTTTTATTGCATTAGGACAACAATGTTTCAACTATTACATGTTGTGGTAATTGAACCCATTCCTTTGCATGACATGTCTTTGCCGCAGTAAATAGATGAAACCCACTAGCATGAGTAGGAATTACTTGAGCCATGATGTGCTTACTCATTCATGCTTGCTTGCTATGCCTGCTATGCTTAGAGTTGTGTTAGGTATGATTCATCTAGGATGGATTGGAATTGTGGTGAACATGTCCTACTGTTGAGAGCTAAGTGTGAACACAATTTGGTAAAGGTAGCGATGAGAGGCCATGTAGGATTACGTGGTGGGTTGTCTCATTGAAGCCGTCCTCAGGAATTGAGTTTCGTGTTTGTGATCCAAGATAATTACTACCACACATTGGGATACTTAATTGACCCTCTTGACTTATTAATCGCCTTGATCTTTGTCCAGGAGTCGCAACTAGTTTCTGGTGTTTGCAGGATATGTGTTAGAGGCCGTGTGTAGCACTGACCCTAGGGGTGGGCTATGATGCGGTAGAAACACCGAGGCACGGTGTACCAGGATGACACCCGAATGGTGCTCTTGGGAACCCTGCTCTCATCGTTTGGGGCTGTGATAGAACCTCAGCCAGACTTCCATTGCGGATACAGCCTCAAATAGGCGATAAACCTGGACTAGAGTCTTGTGTGGTTAGTCAGGTCATGGCTGACTCCCTTGCCAGGCTTCCGCTTGAAGGTGCCGAGGTACATGACATGTACATGGTGGTAAGTGACGGGTGCGTGTGTGAAGAAGTACACCCCTGCAGGGTTAATGGTCTATTCGGATAGTCGCATCCTCGGATATGGACTACTTGGAAATCTTACATTGTTCATAGATAACTGGAAGTGGATACTCTAAAATGCGCAAGATAAGCGGGAGTGCTATGGATGGCATTCTCATAGGGAGATGGGAGCAGATCCATAGTGGTGTATTGATATGGTGAATATGTGGACTCGTGTGTGTTTTATCACCTCAAAGAAAAATGCTGGTAGTCATAGTATAGAATAGCCATTGAGTCAAAGCTGGCTTGCTACAGTTAAACCCCACCACCCCTTTATTGATATTGATGCATATGTAGCTAGTTCTAATGTAAGTCTTGCCGAGTAAATTTATACTCACGTTCGCTTAATTTATGTTTTGCAGAGAGACTTCAATCTCACTAGTAGTTCTACCTAGACTTTGACAATTAGCTTGGAAATCCCAGACAGAGGTCTTGTTCCTATGGAAGATATTGTAGATAGATAGGCTTCCTAGCCTTGTTTCTTTTCAGTTGTCTGTACTCAGACTGGATTAGCTTCCGCATGTGCTTATTGCTTGTATGACTTTGTATGTTGGGTCATGAGACCCATGTTCGTAATATCATGCTATGTATGGCTCCTCGCAGCCTTTTAATAAATACTTAGAGTCGTAGAGTATGTTGTGATGCCATGTTGTATCTGCACATATCGAGCATATTGTATGTATGTTATTGAAATGCTTTGGTATGTGTGAGATCTGACACCTAGTTGTTTATTCTTGGTAGCCTTCCTTATGGGGAAATGTCTCCTAGTGCTTCCACCGGAACACATGGATTGATCGGCATGTGTCCTTCTTTGCTCATGTGTCTGTCCCTACGGGGAAATGTCACGCGGTGTTTACCGGAGTCGTGATAGCTTGCTACAACCCGGTTACACTCGCTGCTGACCGACACATGCATTGTTGGGTCATGTATGCCTGTCCCTATGAGTTTGTGCCACCTTGGGTTTACGACTAGTCATGTCGGCTCGGGTTCTATGTCATATGGATGCTAGCAACACAATCATATACGTGAGCCAAAAGGCGCAAACAGTCCCGGCCAAGGTAAGGCTGCAGTCGTGGGAATATCTGTGAGGCCACAAAGTGATATGATGTGTTACATGCTAGATCGGTGTAACTTAGGATCGGGGTCCTGACACCATGGCCCCTGCCGCGCTGAACGCGTGCACGCCCGCAGCCCGTGGCCTATGGGCCACTGACCACCGGGGCCCGACCCTTGAATAAGAACGAAAAGGAAAATGAAAATAGAAAAATAAAAATAATTAATAATAAAAATAATTAATTAATTTAAACTTAATTAGTTTAATTAGCTAATTAGTTAGTTAGTTAACACTAACAGAAACTGACATGTGGGTCCCTGCACAGTCGACCAATCAACTAGTCAATACCTGGTCAACGGGGCCCACCGTCAGCCTCTTGTGGCCTTGTTGTGTGCACTCTGTTGGGTGCACATAGAAATTTCATTTTTATTTTCGAATTAATAATAATTCACAAAATGTTTAAAACTTTGAAAAATCATATAAAATAACCCGTAACTCGGATCGAAATAATTTATATATGAAAGTTGCTCGAAAAAACATGATGAATCCGAATATACTCTCCGTTCATCTTTCACATGTCCCTAGCATAGCGAACCTAGAACCGCCCCCTCCGTTTCATCTGTCTGAAATGTCAAACTTTGGGAAAACATCCCCGAATGCTTCCCCCTTTGTCGGTATCGTGTAGCACTGCGTTAGAACACCCCTAGCACCACATATCATCATGTAATGCTTAGTGATGCGTCTATGTGCTTTGTATTTACTGTTCCCTCTTCTTCTCCGGTAGACCCCGAGACCGGCGATGCACCTGTGATCGACTACGTCACCGACGACCCTTCTTCCCTATCAGCAGAGCTTCCAAGCAGGCAACCCCCCCCCCTCGATCATTCCGATATCGCCCATTCCATTCTCTCTCATGCTTGCATTAGATTCTGCTACTATAATTGACTGCTCCTATTTCGATGTATAGCATGCTTTTGTAACCTACTCTTGTATCTTACTTGCTTATCCTAAATTGCTTAGTATAGGTTGGTTAGTGATCCATCAGTGACCCCTCCCCTTGTCCCAGTTGCCCTGGCTTGATGACTGATGACTCAATCAACGTGATCGACGTCCAGGGCCCGACACAACACATCAAACCCCTTACTATCGAGTGCCAAGGGTGATACCTCATAACGCACTCACTCTGTAGTGTAGCTAAACGGTAGTGGTCTACAGAGGGTGATTCCTCCTTCACCACTCCCAATAACGACTCTCTCATGCAACACCTCAAGTGTGGACCCTTCGAGGGTGATTCCTCTAAGTTCGCCTTGACAATTATATCGAGTGGAAACCATCGAGGGTGATTTCCTCGGGTTTCCCCCTTGACGTTTTAGACACACAGTTACCTTAACTTCACTTCAGACCCTTGTTAAAGTCGGGTCGACCCCAAGGGGTACCCGCGAGAGATACCTGTGAAAGTCGAGAGGGCCCGGAGAGCACCCGCGAGAGATATGATGGCGGCTGGCTGTTTAGCGGTACTACCCAGGATGTGGTGGTAGCTCCGGACTTGTATCAACAGCCGTCACTTCAATTAATAATACACTAACAGGTTTGGGTATTTGTTCTGGGTTGGCCACTGGCCTATACACAGTAACCGCCACCCGAGATCAGATATGGGCACTCGGCGTAGTACGTTTCTTCTGAAAGCTTTGTCAGACGTCTAGTTCAACATTGTGGCATGGTCGGATCACGCCATTCAGGACCGAGGTGGCAAGTATTCACCCTGCACACAATGACCTGGAGTGCAATGGATGATGGGCCCAAGACCCCGGAGCATTGAGGATATAGATCGGCGAGGACCTCTCTGCGGAGCCTAGGTAGGACTACGACGTGTTAATCTTCCGAGGCCGGACATGACCCAGGAAAGTGTGTCCATCAAGAGTAATCAAGCGTGTTGGGTAATGTGGTGCACCCCTGCAGGGAAGTTATCTATTCGAGTAGCTGTGTCCACGGTAATGGACGCTCGGAGTTGTATCCCGATCTGTTACAACTAGATATGGATACTTGAGACATGAGATGGATATGTTGGCTCCG
The DNA here is from genome assembly GCF_002162155.2 of Triticum dicoccoides. Lineage (NCBI taxonomy): Eukaryota > Viridiplantae > Streptophyta > Magnoliopsida > Poales > Poaceae > Triticum > Triticum dicoccoides. Next base: position 412,021,265 of record NC_041392.1, read on the forward strand.
GGATTGCTTTCTCGCAGGGAGTCGAGGAAGGATCTCTAGACGTTAATACTATAACATGTTTGTTAATTATAAAATGCTATTATGTACTCTTCTGAATGCTACAAGATGCTTGAAGATGCTAGTCTTTGATAGGCTAGGCTTTCCCTTCTCTTCTAGCATTCTGCAGTATAGTCCACATATACATCCCTTCCTTTGATAGCAATGCATACTTAGTATAGTTCTGATGCTTGCGAGTACTTTGTATGAGTACTCATGGTTGCTTTGCTACCTCTTTTCCCCTATACCCAGTTACTGTGACCAGATGGTGGATCCCAGGAGCCAGATGCCACCGCTAATGACTACCACTACCCCAAGGGTGCCTACTACTACGTGGAGACCGCCGACGACCAGGAGTAGTTAGGAGGTCCCAGGCAGGAGGCCTGCACCTTTACGATCTGTATTGTGTTTGTGCTTGCCTTCTTAAGGCAGTCTTGTCCAACTTATGTCTGTACTCAGATATTGTTGCTTCCGCTGACTCTTGTGTTTTCGAGCTTATGAATTCAAGCCCTCGAGGACCCTAGCTTGTAATATAAAGCTTTCATTATTTTATTTGTGTCTACAGTTGTGTTGTGATATCTTCCCGTGAGTCCTTGATCTTGATCGTACACATTTGCATGTATGATTAGTGTACGATTGAATCGGGGGCGTCACATGCTTTGCCCATTCAACTTCACCCAACAATGCATGAAGGTGAGTGCTTGTTCTCTATGTTGTGGCATAATAGGAACTCATGTTAGGCTTGAAAAGGAAGACAATGGATGGTTAACAAGTTGCAACATCAAGAAAATCGACGAAATGACCAATACATAGAACAACAAGCCACACACTTACGAGGTTGGTGATTGTCGCACCACTTGGCCACCAGTTTTGCACTTGCTTGTTGATATGTATCCAACATATCTACTTTTCGAAAGACTTTGCTCTTGTTTTGGACTCTAATTTGCATGATTTGAATGGAACTAACTCGGTCTAACGCTAATTTCAGCAGAACTACCTGGTGTTGTTTTCTTGTGCAGAAATATAAGTTCTCGGAATTGGACGAAACTTGGCGGACAGCTTTTATTGAATACATAAAAAATATTGGTGCAAAGATATACTGGAGGGGGCCACCACCTGCCCACAAAGTAGGGGGCGCACCCTGCTACCTTGCTGGGCCCTTGTGGCTCCATTTTCCCTACCTCCAGGTCCATAAGTACCATATTTCCGAGGAAAAAAATCAAAGAGAATGTTTCACCGCATTTTATGATATAGAGCCGTTGGAACCTCCTGTTCTCTATCGGGAGGCCTGATCTGGAGTCCGTTTGGGGCTCCGGTGGGGGCAATCCATCGCCGTCGTCATCAGCAGCCCCTCTTCATCAACAACCTCATGATGCTCACCACCAGGAGTTAATAATTCCATCGTAGGCATACTAGAGGTAGATGGAGATGGATGAGATTGATCAGGTAATCCATTCAATTTATTAGAGCTTTCTAGTATCCACTATATTCTGAGATTGATGTTGCTATGACTTTGCTATGCTTAATGCTTGTCACTAGGGCTCGAGTTCCATGATTTTAGATCTGAACTTATTATGTTTTCATGAATATGTTTGAGTTCTTGATCCTATCTGCAAGTTATATGCACTTGTTATTGTTCTAATCCGTAGATAATAATTTGGATACTCTCCAGGGATGACTGTGATTTGAGTTCATGTATTCACTATGTGTTAATGTTTTGTTCCGGTTCTCTATTAAAAGTAGCACCTTAATTACCATTATCTTCCATTAGGACCCCGCTGCCACGGGAGGGTAGGACAAAAGATGTTATGCAAGTTCTTATTATCAACATATATGACTATTTTGTACATATGATTAATGAATTTGAGCTATTGTGTATCGCTCTAGGTTGTGATTATTACATGATGAATGCCATCTAAATATCCATCATTACTCCATGACTACGCTTTCTCATAATGTTGTCTTTGCTAAGTTACTACTATTGATGTTGTTGTTCCAATTGCTACAGAACTGCTACTGTTACTGATACTGTTACTATTGCTATTATTACCCCTACTATCAAAACTATCATATTACTGTGCTACTAATATTTTGCTGCATAGACAACTTCTCAAGTGTGGTTGAATTGACAAATCAATTTGTTAAGGCTTATAAATATTCTTTGACTCCCTTGTGTCGAGTCAATAAATTTTGGTGAAATACTACCCTCGAAGACTGTCGCGGTCCCCTATTCTTGTGGGTCATCACTTGTACACGCCGCAATACTTGCTGACATGCTCTTGAATGGTGTACCATCGATGGCTTAGTGACTTCGTATTATGATCACATATCACTTCCATGTGGTAGGGGTTGTAGCACTTTTGCTCGTGAAATGAAACGTGCACAATTTGCTAAAACGTCGCACCTCTTTGCTCCGTGCCTTGGAACAAATCGATACTACTGGACAACCACACCTCACAGAACAATTCATTCTCCTTTGAGGTGAAATTTTCTCCCCTCTTCTTCTTTGGATCATCTGGTTGTTCCTTCTGGGTGCACGTCTGTTGGGAGTATGACTGCGGTTGTTCCTTCACTTGGGATTCATTCACTTGTTCGTCTTCGTGGTTGCCTCCATCGTCAATAATGTTCATCTTCGCATTGTCGGCTTCCATTGTCTCGCTTGCATGAGGTATTCCGACAAATAGTGAGCGGGCACCGCCGGACAAGAGCTCCACAACTAGCATCCGCGAGTGGACAAGCGTTGGCGAATTTGACTCTGTGAAGTTTTAGTCGGTGTTGAGGTCGACGAATGAAGTGGACATGATGGACAGAGGTGAAGGAGGATGCAGTCTGATGTGGTGATTGTTGTGTACTAGCCGAACCGAGTTGCTGGGAGGTGAAGTAGTAGGGCAGCTTCAATTGAGACGAGCACTGCGACAATCGCCCGAGTGGCACCACCTTGTTGGGCTGCTTTTCTAGATGAGGTCCGGCCACCGCTTCTTCTATCTTCTTCATCTCCGCCATCACACATCGGGCGTTCTGCTCCATGGACCCGGCCTTACAGGCGGCTACCTCTATCGGTTCCTCCGACTCTGGAGGACGACGAACATCTCAGCCTCCTCCTCCGACATTGGCTCCATCGAGGCGGCAGATGGTGGAACGGTGAAGAGGAAGTGGAGACTAGGGGGAGGCAATGGGAAGGGGAGAGTTTTCCTTCAGAAACAGTAGCAAAAATGACCAAATGTGCGGCTCTGCCTTAATTTTGGGCGGGTTTTCATGTTCTCACATGCATATGTGGTGGACATCCGAACGCGTGCAAATCGCCCCAGTTTGCGACTTGCGGAATTTCAGATGTCCACACCAGTCTGGACAAATTCTGATGACCACCGCTGGGTGACAAAAAACATCCAAAATATCCAGTACAAAAATTTAGGGTGATTTGGTGATCTACGTTGGAGTTACCCTGACGACTTGCTCGTTATCACCAACGTCCATCACGACCTTATGCTCCGCCCGTGCACTACCGCCACCTTGCTGATGAGCCTCTGGTCGCGCCAAATGTTGTGCTTGGTGAAAGATCTAAGTTTGACATATCTCATATAGGGGTCCCAAGATAAGCGTCTAGATGCGATGGTAGTAAGGACACAAAGTTTTACTCAGGTTCGGGCTTTCCGAAGAGATAGTACCATATGTCCTATTTGTGTTTATTGCTTTGTGTTGGAGTACGAACTGCAGATGATCTACCCTGAGATTGTTGTGTCCTTCTGCCACTTCTTGAGCTTGCGTTGATTTTTCCCTGTAAGAGGAAAGGGTGATGAAGCAAAGTAGAGATAAATATTTTCCTCAGCTAAGAACCAAGGTATCAATCTAGTAGGAGGCACAAGCAAGTCTCCAATCCATGCACTTGCACAAACTAACAAACACTTGCACTCAACGCGAAAAAGGGGTTGTCAATCCCTTCACGGTCTAGAACAAGAGTGAGATCTAAAAGAGAAAGGTATAAAAGATAAATAAAAGAGCAAAATAAAGTAAATCTAAGTAAATTGCAGCGAGGTATTTTTGGGTTTTTTTGGTTTATAGATCTGAAATACATGATGGTAAATAGACCCCGGGGCCATAGGTTTCACTAGAGGCTTCTCTCTTGAAAGAAAACATACGGTGGGTAAACAAATTACTGTCGAGAAATTGATAGAAAAGCGCAAAGTTATGACGATATTGAAGGCAATGATGATGAATATAGCATCACGTCCGTGTGAAGCAGACCAACTCCTGCCTGCATCTACTACTATTACTCCACACATCTACCGCTATCCAACATGCATCTAGAGTATTAAGTTCATAAGAACGGAGTAACGCCTTAAGTAAGATGACATGATGTAGATGTATAAACTCAAGCAATATGATGAAACCCCCATCTTTTAACCCTTGATGGCAACAATACAATACATGCCTCGCTACCCCTACTTTGTCACTGGGTGAGGACACCGCAAGATTGAACCCAAAACTAAGCACCTCTCCCATTGCAAGAAGAACCAATCTAGTTGGCCAAACCAAACTGATAATTCAAAGAGAAATATAAAGATATTTAATCATCATAAAAGAGTTCATAGAAGACTCAAATATTATTCATAGATAATCTGATCATAAATCCACAATTCATCGGATCTCGACAAACACACCACAAAAGAATATTACATCGGATAGAAATCCAAAAACATTGAGGAGAACATTGTATTGAAGATCAAAGAGAGAGAAGAAGCCATCTAGCTAATAGCTATGGACCCGTAGGTCTGTGGTAAACTACTCACGCTTCATCGAAAGGCCAACAAGGTTGATGTAGATGCTCTCCGTGATCGAACCCCCTCCAGTAGGGTGCCGGAAAAGGCCCCAAGATGGGATCTCATGAGAACAGAGGCTTGCAGTGGCGGAAAAGTATTTTGGTGGACGCTTCTATTGGTTTGGGAATATTTTGGAATTTATAGAGCAAGAATTAAGGTTGGGAGACCTCCGAGGGGCCCACAAGCCCTTAGGGCGCCCCCCCTGGAGCGTGCCTGGCAGGCTTGTGGCCTCCTCGGCCATCTCTTGACCCCCTCTCCAAGCTCCATGGATGTCTTCTGGTCCAAGAAAAATCATCGTAAAATTTTATTTCGTTTGGACTCCATTTGATATTCCTTTTCTGTAAAACTCAAAAACAAGGAAAAACATAAACCGACACTGGGTTCTAAGTTAATAGATTAGTCCCAAAAATAATATGAAATAGCATATTAATGCATATAAAACATTCAAAACAGATAATATAATAGCATGAAACAATAAAAAATTACAGATATGTTGGAGACGTATCACCTTCTATGAGCCCTACTCCTCGGTTTAGATAAATACTAGAGGGTCTAGGATTACAGTATCCCAGTGGGTTACGTATAAGGAAACAATGTCTTCAACGAATCTAGCTTCTTGGTGTACACAATGAGTCTTCGGGAGACCTCCAATGATATGTCAAGGGTCGTCTAGTGTGGCCCACCGGGCTAGGAGAGGACTTGACGTGGTGAGGGACCCCTAGTCAGAACATCGTCACTTGGTGCAGGCGTTGAGGAAGCCGTTGTAGTGCGCACTGTTGGCGCCTAGGTGAGACGAGGCATCACCATGGTCAGGAAGAAATGTTGATTGACGTCCTTAGAGCATCTACAACCGTACTTGACAAATTTGGCCCCTCAAACACCCGCGGAGGCGCCCGGGCGCGTTCGTGGACCCTGACCGGTCACTCCTCAAATCACGTTATCCACATCAATATATTTCATATATCCAATCCCCTATATCCATACTAAACCATGCAATGTCGAGAAAACTACTTAGATCAGGAGCTTTGACATAGAAATGGGCATATAAATGCACAATCCCTTCGCCAAAAGATCACAAACAAATCTTCAAAAGATCGCCAAAGTTCATATAATGCACATAAATGACGGACAAGTTTAAACTACATCTAAAAAAATGAAACTAAAGTGGAGAAGACGGATCTTCACCACTTCCTTGCCGACCCTTTCCCCTTCCGGTGAACGGCGCAGCTGTAGGCGTCTGTGGCTGGTGGAGGGTCGTTCGAGTCATTAGACGAGGCGCCATGCTCATCACCGTCGTTAACGGAGGAGGAGAAGAGGATGAGCCCTTTGAGCCGTCAAACAGCCCTGTCCTACTGTCGCTTGAGCTTCGCCAGCCGAGCCGCCTCTGCCTCCACCGCCTCGCGCTCAGACTGCTCAATGGCAAGCCGGAGCGCCTTGTCGTTCTTCCGGTGGAGCTGCCGAGCGCCCGTCTCCGCCGTCGTTGTTAGAATTGTGTCGAATATAGTGTACAAGGTAGGTTACAGTTGGACTTGTAGTAGTATTGTGTTTAGATAGGATATGGAGTCGTGTTCTAGTAGGACACTTGTATCCTAGGTCTCTCATATATAGCGGAGCTAGACACACGATGTAACTTATGCCAACATAATAGCACCGGAACGCAGGGGAAGCCGACGGCATGTGCCGGTGTCCAGGGCGACCGGGTGCGGTATTGTAGCGGTGTCATGGGGAGGAGCACCCGTAGTCAAGCCCCGGGGATGTAGCCATATCGGTGAACCTTGTTAACAAACCTTGGTGTCGTGCTCGTGTGGTTGCTTGGTCCTTGGATGATCAACGATATGCCTCAGATTTATTTTAACAAGTGGTATCATGAGCTAGGTTATCCGGAAGTTGTGGATTGTTAATCTAGAGGCGAAAGAACATGGGCGAAAATCTGCAGAAGCGGCCGTAATACGGGACGGATCGTACGTCGGCGAGTTGCGGTTAAGCAGATGTGGTCGAGTTGTAATGGAGCAATAGGGAGACAACCATCAAGATTTGTTTGGAACAAAACGATCTCGGCGAGATCGGACATGCGGCGACTGGAGTCCTTCCCCGAGACAGATAGATCGGTTCGATCGGTTGAGACAGTTGCGACGCATGTGGAGCAGCAAGCGGAGCAAACAAAGCCCAGGTGCGGGCGTGAGCAGGCCGAGGCGCTGTGCATGTGGAAGAGTCCCAGACGGGCCGATGGCCCAAGTGGGGTTGCCGCACGTGGCGTGAGGCTGTGAGCAGCAGCTCGCTCGTACATGTGTGTAAGGCTGTGTAAGGCAAGTTGGGGCCAACGCATGGCGGCACTCTCAGGCATGGTAAATCTATCAGGGAGAAAAATCATCAAGGGTAGAACCCATCGGAAGTAGCAAGGCTTTGGCAGCAATTGAAAAGTAAACATCGGGAGTTGTGCTTGAAGTTGACCAGTACGTGGAGCATTTGTTGATCAAAGGGATTCTTTTGGTTGTTTTGCTTAAGTGCACTTCGGCACACCACGGGAGTTACTGTAACTTGGTTGATGCAATAAGGATGCTTGAAACATTGCGGGAAGTCAAGGCGGCTAATGATGGACATATCATGTGATGAAAATTCGCGGAAGCCGATTTGGGAGCCTCGAGCGTGTCATGTAGTCAAACAAGTTCGGCTGGGTCAGACTGGACAGTCTGATGGATCGACGTGAGTCGATTGGTACAGAAGACGGTGGTGGGATCAGCGACGATGACGTAGGAGCGTGATGCTGATGGTGACCGACTTCTGGGGCGTGGAAACACGTGGCGCAAGCCCCGAGGGCTTGTGTGACTTTGACAAGACTATGGCGCGGGGTTGATTCAAGACGGTGCACATGAAAGCTTGGAGTCGACGAGGTGCGGGGTGGCACGTACAACCACCATGGAGTCATGTTGAAGGTGGAGCTGGATTGAGGGGCTACGGCGTAAGTGCACAGAGAGTCGAAGCCTATTCAGCGGTAGAAAAGCGAGAGGCACACAGTTCGGACTGGAGCCCAGTGGTCTGATGGAAGCGTGAAACTCGTCATCGGTCGGTGATAATCGGTGGTACTCTGCAGTGGGGGTTGAGTGGTGTGGGTTCACGACCCTTGAGGCTCGACCAGGACAGCGGAGGCTCGACGCAGTAATAGTGGCGAGGCATGCGGTACGCACGGGGCATGGAGACGGGCCAGGGCTCTGGTGGTCATACATGTGGTGAGACAACTGTGAATTTGACTCGGGATGACTACAAGCAATGGTGAAATTCCTTCAAGTTTTAGACAGGCGGTCGAGAAAGGAGCGGTGATGTTGAGTTCAGGTAATTCTTATGTGTGACATCCAATATGTGAGTTATTCACTTCACGCAGATCAGTGATCAGTGTGTGATGGTGTTGGACGGATACTCTGGAAATTGGGAGCACAAACTAGAGTAACAAGGAACTTAATTTTGCTCGAGTGTTGACTGTGGTCAAGAAAAGAAGGGACTACAAGTTGCAGGTGAAGTCATATGGAGTCTTTGGAGTAGCAGCGGTACTCATGGGATAAGCTCAAGTCCAATGTACATGGAAGTTTGACGCATGGGCAAATTCAAGGTGATGGACAATATTCGCCAAGGTGGAGTTTGTTAGAGTTGTGTCGAATATAGTGTACAAGGTAGGTTATAGTTGGACTTGCAGTAGTATTGTGTTTAGATAGGATATGGAGTCGTGTCCTAGTAGGACACTTGTATCCTAGGCCTCTCATATATAGCGGGGCTAGACACATGATGTAACCTATGCCAACATAATAGCACCAGAACGCAGGGGAAGCCGGCGGCATGTGCCGGTGTCCAGGGCGACCGGATGCGGTATTGTAGCGGTGTCATGAGGAGGAGCGCCCATAGTCAAGCCCCAGGGATGTAGCCATATCGGTGAACCTCGTTAACAAACCTCGGTGTCGTGCTCGTGTGATTGCTTGGTCCTTAAATGATCAACGGTATGCCTCGGATTTATTCTAACAGTCATAAGCGACATGCGGAAGACCCAAGCGAGGAGCCGCTCGTCCTCTTTGGGCTCCGCTGGAAACCCGCGGCGGCGGCGCACAGATTTCTCCGCCGCATCCCTGTCCCTTGCCCACTGCCTCCCGCAGCGGGCGACATGTGTGTCCGAGCAGGTGGGTTGGGCACAAGCACCCACCGCTTCTCAAGTAGGGGAGCAGCAGCCGACGGGGGCAGGGGACGGCGTGAGGGAGGGACTGCGCAACCCTCGTGGAGCTGCGCGTAGGCTGGGAGGGGCCAGCGCTGGTGTCCGCGTTGTGCCGGCAAGGGAGAGGCGAGATGGCAGATCCCGAACTAGCCCCCGTGTCCAGCTTGGACCTCTCGGGGGCAATGCGGAGGGCCAGCTCCTCATCGTCATCCAGGTTGTAGTCGGAGTCAGAGCGGTTGCTGGAGCTCAACATGGTTGCCGGAGTTGTCGGATCAGAATTGAAAAAATTGGAGAAGAAGAAAAAGAAGAGATGGAGCGAGAGCGAAGTGAACTAAGGTAGGGTTTTCGGATTGAAGATATTTGTGGGCACGGAATGAGATCGGGTGGGCCGGGCTGACGTGATGGACACACCTTGGCGCCCAGGTTGTGCCATATCTTCTCTACATTTGATCTGAGTATGAGGTGCGCCGGACAACTCAAACATTTGAAGCCTATTTAAGACGCTAGTTTGGGTCTTATTTTTTTACGATCGATGACCAGGCCGTCAAGCTTTTGGGACGGATTTGAAGCGCACGGGCGTAGATGCTCTTCTGTCGCAGGGGGTTGCACCTGACCAGGCGTGCGCGAGTGGCAGCTCGTGAGGCTTCGCGGACAGCGGCCAGCAGCTCCGACCATGGCCGTGATCGATTGCTCTATTAGCTAAGAATACCGCTAACAAGGACATTTGGTTTGTGTGTTGATAGTTAGCCCAAAAGATGGTGTAATAAACTATTATAAGTTACCCTGAAGTTGATGGTCCGTGCATCTCACTCTTGTTTTCACTAATAGTAGTACAATATCAGTCTCACTCTTTCCCAAATGCCATCACTTGATCGGCTAAACGTTGGAGGATCACGCATGCTTGACCCAAGAGAATCCCTTCTTGGTTGTCTCTAGGACAAAACAAGAGTCCATCATTTTCCTTGCATTGTCGTGCCAGCACTTGTTTAATATGATGGCCACGTGCATGGAGTGCTGGAATAATCTCACGTTTTTATGCAGCAGGGATATGGTTTATCATCAACGGTAGTGTATATATATTCATCTCACTGCCATTAAAGAGTCACATTGCGGAGGACTAGATGGTAGGCAAATCGGTGAGAACAATTCATATAGCTTTCAATATCAACCCTTCAGTAGATATTGCGTCTTTATTTGGGACGTGGTTAGCTAGGGTTGAACAAGCTACTGCAGCTCGTATTTGGATTGAAATATGTGCGTTATTATGGGCTATATGGAACTGTAAGAATGATACGAGTTTTAACAGACAGTACAACTTAACTTTTTTGCAGGTTATTTTCAGAGCTACAGCTTGAATCCGTACGTGGTCCTTACTCACTCCTATGAACTTCAGGGAGCCTTTGGTTACTGGGTGCAACCAATGGGAGATGGTAACTCGGGTTATCTTCAACCGATTCGGATGACGCTCGCATAACAGGATAAGAGTCTATGGAGCTTATCCATCTTATTACCACATCGGTTGTTATTGTCCGCCTGTGCTTTTTGTCGTTTCTTTACTTTGTTTTGCTCCATTTGCGAGCTGTAAGACTTTTTTGACGTTACCTTCTGGATTATTAATAAAAGGGCCACATTGATGCAGAGGCTGAGGGCATATGCCTCCATTTCCAAAGAAAATATCGGTGATGGTTGAATCTCGGTCTTGGGGTGCAAAGAAGAGCTCAATACATGGACGGACTTGTGATATTTGTTCTTGTCTTTCAACACACACATACACGCTAGAAGATCCCAAAAATCCTATCCGACGGATGTTTAGCTCATGACTCCCATACGCACGAATACCTCCCCTTGATTCCAACTAAACCGTCCTCCCTCTAAGTTCAACCTCCCCCGTGGTTTCCTCCACGTCTTCCCGTAACCTGATTCTATAATAAATTTACCATCGAGCATGTTTTTTCGGCTAAACCTGTTGATTGTTTATTTAAGTCATGTCTGTTTCTGCAGCAGTGGAGATCATTGACTAAAATGGAGGACCGGGACGCACTTAATCTTCTGATATCCAAAATTCGGGCCTCGACGTCTTCCCTATCTAGGCAGGAGCCTACTGCGTAGTCCCCCGTCGCTTCTTTTGACTTAGTTGGTGGCTTTGTCGTTCTGGTTCTGGTTGGTTCTTCTTACCTTCCGGCTTGCGTGCCGTGTTGCTGGCCTGGGTGCCCTGTATCACATACTATCGTAACTTCTCGTCATCCTTGGTTGGGTGCGGTTCTATCTGTCGGTGTGATGTTTCTGAACACTGTCTGATGGCTTTATTTATAAAGTCGGGCGTATGCCTTTTCTTTAAAACCGGAATCATAAATTTAAAAGCCAATCATAACGGATTGAAGATGACTAAACCAATTTTTTTGGTATGAGCAAAGAACAAAACTACTATGCGGATGACAGTAGCCTAGCCGAACGCTGGACGATATTGGATTGAACGGTTGATGTAGGGTAGAACCCTAGAGGGCCGATCTTTCACAATTGGAGCGAATCGCACGAAGAATACAAAGAGCACGAGGGAAAACACGAGAGAATAACTCAAACCAACAAGAACGATCACATATATGCTAGATCCTTGAAGCACAAAGAGATACAATATCCGAATCCAACAAAGGACGATACATAGGGTAACCGGTTCTTCTCCGTGAGGAGGTCTTGATGATCTTCCCAAAAAGGGGTCTTGAATCCAAGGAGGTTCTTCTCCGAAGAGGTGTCAGTCCCTCGCGGTAGAGTAGATCCGGATGGATGAGCGAAGTTCTATCTCACATATGAGCTAACACAACGCTAACCCTAGTACGGAGCTAAGGGACAAATATATATACTCCAAGGGATAAGTTGGGGATACATGAGGTGAAACCCCTTTCATTGCGCACAGGCAGGGCGGTAGTACCGGTCATGGGGGCGGTTGTACCACTGGGAGCTTAGGCGTGGGTTCCTGGAGGTGTTTCCGGTGGTGCTTGGCGGTTGTACCGGTGTTTGGAGTGGTTGTACCGGTCTGATGGCTGTTACAGGGATAAACCGGTGCTGTACCGGCCTTGCACCGCTCGACCACAGAAGCATGACCGGTAGTTGGGCGGTAGTCGAGTGGTTGTACCATCCGGGCTGTAGTTGGGCGGTACATGGGCGGTTGTACCGGTATTTCTGTGTTGGGAAGATTCTCTCCATGCTCTCTATGTGCATCTTGCGCCCTAACTTCTCCTTGGTTGCTTCCTTGGTACCTCGTTCGCGATAGCCCTTGCACGCGCTCGTGTCATCGGTCCACGTGGTGTGGGTGAGGAAGATAGGTCCATGGGGATGGCTGTAGGATGCTCTGCATCATCTCCCCCCTTAGGAAGGATCCGACCTCGGATCGAAAACCTCATCACCATGGTAGGGAGAGAGATCTTTGACGTTGAATATGTCGCTCACGGAGTACTTGTCGTGCCAGATGTCGATCTGGTATGCGTTGTTGTTGTAGCGTTCTAGCACCTTGAAGGGTCGGTCGGTTTGAGGTAGAAGCTTGGGCTTGTGTTCGTTGGGGAAGCGGTCCTTGCGAAGGTGTAGCCACACAAGATCTCCGGTGTTGAATATCATGGGGTTCTTGTTAGTGTTGATCTTGGTCGCGAGGCGTTGTACTTGGCGCTTGATGGTGTGCCTTGTATCTTCATGCACCTTCTTGAGATAGCTCGCTTGTGCGCTCGCGTCCATGTTGATGCGCTCTTGTAGTGGTAGAGGAAGAATGTCCAATGGTGACAATGGGTTGAAACCGTAGATGACCTCGAAGGGGGACTTGCCGGTAGTCGAATGTCTTGCACGGTTGTAGGCGTACTCGACGATGGGTAGACACTCCTCCCACTCCTTGACGTTCCTTTTGATCAACACACGTAGTAGAGTGGAGAGCGTTCGGTTCATCACTTCCGTTTGGCCGTCGGTTTGTGGATGGTATGCCGTGGAGAATAGTAGCTTGATTCTGAACTTGGCGCATAAGGTCTTCCAAAAGTAACTCATTGACGTCGTGGTCCGAGACAATCTTCTTTGTCACTCCATGTAGACGCAAGATTTCCCTACAAAAAAGATTGGCAACATGTGAAGCATCGTCTATCTTGTTGCAAGGAATGAAATGAGCCATTTTAGAGAATCGGTCCACAACAACAAACACGAAACCCTTTCCATTTCTAGTCCTAGGCAAACCAAGCACAAAATACATGCTAATATCTTCCCATGGGTGGTATGAAATTGGAAGGGGTGTATATAGACCATGAGATTGAGCTTTGGACTTAGCTTTCCAACATGTCAAACATCGGTTGGTGAAGAGTGAGACGTCGCGGAACATCTTGGGCCAAAAATAGTGCTTGGAGAGCGTAGCAAATGTCTTGTCGCGTCCTGATACGTCTCCAACGTATCTATAATTTTTTATTGCTCCATGTTATATTATCTACTGTTTTGGATAATATTGAGCTTTATTATCCACTTTTATATTCTTTTTGGGACTAACCTATTAACCGGAGGCCCAACCCAGAATTGCTGTTTTTTTGCCTATTTCAATGTTTCGAAGAAAAGGAATATCAAACGGAGTCGAAACGGAATGAAACCAACTGGAGAACTTATTTTTGGAAGGAAAGCTACCGGAAAAACTTGGAGTGCACATCAGGAAAGGAACGAGGGAGCCACGAGGCAGGGGGGCGCGCCAACCCCCCTAGGGCGCGCCCTCCACCCTCATGGGCCCCTCATGGCTCCCCTGACGTACTTCTTTCACCCATATATAACCACGTACCCTAAAACTATCGAGGGGCAGAATAGATCGGGAGTTCCGCCGCCAGCAGCCTCCGTAGCCACCGAAAGCCAATCTAGACCCGTTCCGGCACCCTGCCGGAGGGGGAATCCTTCTCCGGTGGCCATCTTCATCATCCTGGTGCTCTCCATGACGAGGATGGAGTAGTTCTCCCTCGGGGCTGAGGGTATGTACCAGTAGCTATGTGTTTGATCTCTCTCTCTCTCTCTCTCTCTCTCTCTCGTGTTCTTGAGGTGGTACGATCTTGATGTATCGCGAGCTTTGCTATTATAGTTGGATCTTATGATGTTTTCTCCCCCCTCTACTCTCTTGTAATGGATTGAGTTTACCCTTTGAAGTTATCTTATCGGATTGAGTCTTTAAAGATTTGAGAACACTTGATGTATGTCTTGCCGTGCGTATCTGTGGTGACAATGGGATACCACGTGAATCACTTGATGTATGTTTTGGTGATCAACTTGCGGGTTCCGCCCATGAACCTATGCATAGGGGTTGGCACACGTTTTCTTCGTGATTCTCCGGTAGAAACATTGGAGCACTCTTTGAGGTTCTATGTGTTGGTTGAATAGATGAACCTGAGATTGTGTGATGCATATTGTATAATCATACCCACGGATACTTGAGGTGACATTGGAGTATCTAGGTGACATTAGGGTTTTGATTGATTTGTGTCTTAAGGTGTTATTCTAGTACGAACTCTAGGGCTATTTGTGGCACTTATGGCACTTATAGGAATAGCCCAACGGATTGATTGGAAAGAATAACTTTGAGGTGGTTTCGTACCCTACCATAATCTCTTCGTTTGTTCTCCGCTATTAGTGACTTTGGAGTGACTCTTTGTTGCATGTTGAGGGATAGTTATATGATGCAATTATGTTATTATTGTTGAGGGAACTTGTACTAGTGAAAGTATGAACCCTGGGCCTTGTTTCAACGCATTGCAATACTGTTTACGCTCACTTTTATCATTAGTTACCTTGCTGTTTTTATATTTTCAGATTACAAATACCTTTATCTACCATCTATATACCACTTGTATCACCATCTCTTCGCCGAACTAGTGCACCTATACAATTTACCATTGTATTGGGTGTGTTGGGGACACAAGAGACTCTTTGTTATTTGGTTGCAGGGTTGCTTGAGAGAGACCATATTCATCCTACGCCTCCTATGGATTGATAAACCTTAGGTCATCCACTTGAGGAAAATTTGCTACTGTCCTACAAACCTCTGCACTTGGAGGCCCAACAACGTCTACAAGAAGGTTGTGTAGTAGACATCAAGCTCTTTTCTGGCGCCGTTTCCGGGGAGGTGAGTGCTTGAAAGTATATCTTTAGATTTTGGAATCGAATCTTTTTGCTTCTTGTTTTAGCACTAGTTTAGTTTATAAAATAAAACTATATAAAAAATGGAATTAAGTTTGCCTCATACGCTTCATCTTTTTAATATCTTTCGTGAGTATGATGGAAAGGAAAATTGTGCCAAAGTGTTAGAAGAAGAATGCATTAAAATGTTTGGCACTAAATCTTTGAATGATGAACATGATTGCAATATTGTTAGTATGAACTCCTTGAATATCCATAGTACTAATGATGATTGCACTAGTTATGATGAAAATGTCTCCTATAAACATGTCAATTTTTCTGGAGTGCATTGGGTTTGCAAGTACATACCAAATAGGGAAGATAGATATTGCAAGAGGCATAAGTACTTAGAAACTAAATTGTTGCAAGAAAGTCTTGATGATTGTGCTGAAAAATTCAATATTTTTCGCACTCCTTGTGAACTTTGCAATGAACATGGTCATTTAAATCTCCAATGCAAATTGTTTCATGAACTAATCGTATCCAAAAATTGTGGTAATTTGATTACCCTTGAGCATCATAAAGAGCTTAGTCTTCTTTTGGGGTATGACGAAATAAAACGTATAACTGAGGGTATTTCAAAGTTTAATCTTGATAGATTTCTTGATTTTGATCTAGAGAAGATTTATATGTATTGTGAAGTGAATTGCGTTGAAAATCCTTATATTGCCAATTACATAAGGAAAACAAAACAAATAGAAGATGAAGAGAATAGTAATGAAAGAGAAGAGACTTCACAATACCCTCCTATGATTTCTTATGATGAATCATGTAACGAGGAGGAGCCTCCTATTCAACCAATCTCATTAATAAGGAGCTCCAAAAAGAGGATTGAACCCACACATGATGTGGTGAAGAAGAAGAAAATAAAAAGGAAGAGAGGTAAAAATATATCTCTCCCAAATAATGCTGCTCCTATTACTATTGTGCCTCATGAAAATATAATTATGGAAGATAATGATACTTCTTATGATCTTGAAAATCTTTTTGGCACTTGCTTGGAAGAATATGATAATTGCTATACTATTGGTGCTATCCATACTATTAATGATGAGAGTGATTATGCTTATGATATGAAAAGGCCTAAGCTTGGGGATGCTATGTTTGATGAATATGATGTTTTTGAGAATATATTTTCTGCAATTAATGTTTGTCCCAAGCTTGGGGATGCTACGTTTAATGAAGATGATATTTTTAGTCTCCCAAGTTTTGATATGCAAATTTATAATGATGATAGCATGCCTCCTACCTATGATGATTATTGTGATGATACTTATGCTATAAAAAGTAGTGATTATATTTATAGAACTTGTCATGATTATGATTACTCCTACTCTGAACATTACTCTTTTAATGTGGAAACAATTTATTGTATTCAAGTCTCTTATGATACTCCCACTATTCCGAATGAGAAGAATTTTGCTTATGTGGAGAGTAGTAAATTTTCTATGCTTGTAGATCATGAAAAGAATGCTTTAGGTGCTGGTTATATTGTTGAATTCATTCATGATGCTACTGAAAATTATTATGAGGGAGGAACATATGCTTGTAGGAATTGCAATAATATCAAGTTTCCTCTTTATGTGCTTAAAGTTTTGAAGTTATGCTTGTTTTGCTTTCCTATGCAAGTTGATTCTTGTTCCCACAAGTTGTTTGCTCACAAAATCCCTATGCATAGGAAGTGGGTTAGACTTAAATGTGCTAGTCATATTCTTCATGATGCTCTCTTTATGTTTCAATTCTTACCCTTTATGTGAGCATCATTGAAATCATCATGCCTAGCTAGGGGCGTTAAACGATAGCGCTTGTTGGGAGGCAACCCAATTTTATTTTTGTTCCTTACTTTTTGCTCCTGTTTAGTAATAAATAATTTATCTAGCCTCTGTTATGATTGATTTTTTATGTTTTAATTAGTGTTTGTGCCAAGTAGAACCTTTGGGAAGACTTGGGGGAAGTCTTTGCGATCCTGCTGTAAAAAACAGAAACTTTAAGCGCTCACGAGAATTGCTACCATTTTTATTTGGAGAGTGATATTTAGTTAATTCTTTTTAAATATGATTAATAGATAAATTCCTCAGGTCCATCAATTTATTTGAGAATTTTAGGAGTTCGAGAAGTATACGTTTGATCCAGATTACTACAGACTGTTCTGTTTTTGACAGATTCTGTTTTCGTTGTGTTGTTTGCTTATTTTGATGAATCTATGAGTAGTATCGGAGGGTATGAACCATAGATAAGTTGTAATACAGTAGATATTACACTAATATGAATTTATAATGAGTTCACAACAGCACCTAAGTGGTGATTTATTTTCTTATACTAACGGAGCTTACAAGTTTTTTGTTAAGTTTGGTGTTGCGAAGTTTTCAAGTTTTGGGTAAAGATTCGATGGACTATGGAATAAGGAGTGGCAAGAGCCTAAGCTTGGTGATGCCCAAGGCATCCCAAGGTAATATTCAAGGACAACCAAAAGCCTAAGCTTGGGGATGCCCCGAAAGGCATCCCCTCTTTCGTCTTCGTTCATCGGTAACTTTACTTGGAGCTATATTTTTATTCGCCACATGATATGTGTTTTGCTTGGAGCGTCATTTTATTTTATTTAGTTTTGCTTGCTGTTTGAATAAAATACCAAGAGCTGAAATTCTTAAATGTTAGAGAGTCTTCACATAGTTGCATAATTGTTCGACTACTAATTGATCTTCACTTATATCTTTCGGAGTAGTTTGTCATTTGCTCTAGTGCTTCACTTATATCCTTTTAGAGCATGGTGGTGGTTTTATTTTATAGAAATAGATGAACTCTCATGATTCACTTATATTATTTTGAGAGTCTTTAATAGCATGGTAATTTTTTTAAATAATCCTAATATGCTAGGTATTCAAGATTAGTAAAAAAATTCTTACGAGTGTTTTGAATATTAAGAGAAGTTTGATGCTTGATGATTGTTTTGAGATATGGAGGTAATAATATCAAAGTCGTGCTAGTTGAGTAGTTTTGAATTTGAGAAATGCTTGTGTTGAAGTTTGCAAGTCCCGTAGCATGCACGTATGGTAAACATTGTGTAACAAATTTGAATCATGAGGTGTTATTCGATTGTCTTCCTTATGAGTGGCGGTCAGGGACGAGCGATGGTCCTTTCCTACCAATCTATCCCCCTAGGAGCATGCGCGTAGTGCCGAGGTTTTTGACGACTTGTAGATTTTTTCAATAAGTATGTGAGTTCTTTATGACTAATGTTGACTCCATGAATTATACGCACTCTCACCCTTCCATCCTAGCTAGCCTCTTCGGTACCGTGCATTGCCCTTTCTCACATTGAGAGTTGGTGTAAACCTCGCCGGTGCATCCAAACCCCGTGATATGATATGCTCTTTCACACATAAACCTCCTTATACCTTCCTCAAAACAGCCACCTTACCTACCTATTATGGCATTTCCATAGCCATTCCGAGATATATTGCCATGCAACTTTCCACCATTCCGTTTATTATGACACGCATCATCAATGTCATATTGCTTTCCATGATCATGTAGTTGACATCGTATTTGTGGCAAAGCCACCGTTCATAATTTTTCATACATGTCACTCTTGATTCATCGCAATCCCGGTACACCGCCGGAGGCATTCATATAGAGTCATACTTTGTTCTAG
>NC_041392.1:412040579-412065205 GCF_002162155.2 Triticum dicoccoides
AAAAAAAGGGAAAGGCCAAAAAATAGAAAGGCAAAAAAAGGGAAAGGGAAAAAAATAAAAAATAAAAGGGACAATGCTAATATCCTTTTTCCACACTTGTGCTTCAAAGTAGCACCATGATCTTTATGGTAGAGAGTCTCTTGTTTTGTCACTTTCATATAGTAGTGGGAATTTTCATTATAGAACTTGGCTTGTATATTCCAATAATGGGCCTCCTCAAGTGCCCTAGGTCTTCGTGAGCAAGCAAGTTGGATGCACACCCACTTAGTTTCTTTTGTTGAGCTTTCATACATTTATAGCTCTAGTGCATCCATTGCATGGCAATCCCTACTCCTTGCATTAACATCAATCGATGGGCATCTCCATAGCCCATTGATTAGCCTCTTTGTTGTGAGACTTTCTCCTTTTTGTCTTCTCCACATAACCCCCATCATCATATTCTATTCCACCCATAGTGCTATGTCCATGGCTCGCGCTCATATATTGCGTGAAAGTTTATAGGTTTGAGATTACTAAAGTATGAAACAATTGCTTGGCTTGTCATCGGGGTTGTGCATGATGAGAGCATTCTTGTGTGACGAAAATGGATCATGAATAAACCATATGATTTTGTAGGGATGAACTTTCTTTGGCCATGTTATTTTGAGAGGACATAATTGCTTAGTTAGTATGCTTGAAGTATTATTATTTTTATGTCAATATGAACTTTTGTCTTGAATCTTTCGGATCTGAACATTCATACCACAATTAAGAAGAATTACATTGAAATTATGCCAAGTAGCACTCTGCATAAAAAATTCCTTTTTATCATTTACCTACTCGAGGACGAGCAGGAATTAAGCTTGGGGATGCTTGATACGTCTCCAACGTATCTATAATTTTTTATTGCTCCATGCTATATTGTCTACTGTTTTGGACAATATTGGGCTTTATTATCCACTTTTATATTCTTTTTGGGACTAACCTATTAACCGGAGGCCTAGCCGAGAATTGCTGTTTTTTTGCCTATTTCAGTGTTTCGAAGAAAATGAATATCAAACGGAGTCGAAACGGAATGAAACCAACTAGAGAAGTTATTTTTGGAAGGAAAGCTACCGGAAAAACTTGGAGTGCACGTCAGGAAAGGAACGAGGGAGCCACGAGGCAGGGGGGCGCACCCACCCCCCTAGGGCGCGCCCTCCACCCTCGTGGGCCCCTCGTGGCTCCCCTGACGTACTTTTTTTACCCACATATACCCACGTACCCTAAAACTATCGGGGGGCAGAATAGATCGGGAGTTCCGCCGCCAGAAGCCTCCGTAGCCACCGAAAGCCAATCTAGACCCGTTCCGGCACCCTGCCGGAGGGGGAATCCTTCTTCGGTGGCCATCTTCATCATCCCGGTGCTCTCGATGACGAGGAGGGAGTAGTTTTCCCTCGGGGCTGAGGGTATGTACCAGTAGCTATGTGTTTGATCTCTCTCTCTCTCTCTCTCGTGTTCTTGAGGTGGTACGATCTTGATGTATCACGAGCTTTGCTATTATAGTTGGATCTTATGATGTTTTCTCCCCCTTCTACTATCTTGTGATGGATTGAGTTTCCCCTTTGAAGTTATCTTATCGGATTAAGTCTTTAAAGATTTAAGAACACTTGATGTATGTCTTGCCGTGCGTATCTGTGGTGACAATGGGATACCACGTGAATCACTTCATGTATGTTTTGGTGATCAACTTGCGGGCTCCGCCCATGAACCTATGCATAGGGGTTGGCACACGTTTTTGTCGTGATTCTCCGGTAGAAACTTTGGGGCACTCTTTGAGGTTCTATGTGTTGGTTGAATAGATGAATCTGAGATTGTGTGATGCATATCGTATAATCATACCCACAGATACTTGAGGTGACATTGGAGTATCTAGGTGACATTAGGGTTTTGGTTGATTTGTGTCTTAAGGTGTTATTCTAGTACGAACTCTAGGGCTGTTTGTGACACTTATAGGAATAGCCCAACGGATTGATTGGAAAGAATAACTTTGAGGTGGTTTCATACTCTACCATAATCTCTTTGTTTGTTCTCCGCTATTAGTGACTTTGGAGTGACTCTTTGTTGCATGTTGAGGGATAGTTATATGATCCAATCATGTTATTATTGTTGAGGGAACTTGCACTAGTGAAATTATGAACCCTAGGCCTTTTTTCAACGCATTTCAATACCGTTTACGCTCACTTTTATCATTAGTTACCTTGCTGTTTTTATATTTCCAGATTACAAATACCTTTATCTGCCATCCATATACCACTTGTATCACCATCTCTTCGCCGAACTAGTGCACCTATAAAATTTATCATTGTATTGGGTGTGTTTGGGACACAAGAGACTCTTTGTTATTTGGTTGCAGGGTTGCTTGAGAGAGACCATCTTCATCCTACGCCTCCTACGGATTGATAAACCTTAGGTCATCCACTTGAGGGAAATTTGCTACTGTCCTACAAACCTCTGCACTTGGAGGCCCAACAAACCCTACAAGAAGAAGGTTGTGTAGTAGACATCATGTCCGAAGTGTCCCATTAGTCCTCCTCCATGAGATTCTTGCAAAAGTAACAAACAAAGAGAAGACTCGGGAATACAAAGTTTGTTAGCTCTCATAAGATAGTCATCTTTGATGTAATACGTTCCCAAGATGTATGTGTCAAACACTTGGCAAAAGGAATAGCAAAAGTAGGTCATGCGCATACAAGTCTTTTATGTGCTTAAAGCCAATGACATTTAATTCAAGTTTAGTAACAAGCATGCATGTGAGGGAAAGCGTATCCGCCACAACATTTTCCTTGCCTTTGATATATTTGATGACATAAGGAAATGACTCAATGAATTCACTCCATTTAGCATGACGCTTGTTCAACTTAGTTTGACCTTTACGATACTTAAGCGTTTCATGATCGGTGTGGATGACAAATTCATGAGGTAGAAGATAATGTTCCCACTCATGCAAAACTCGCACTAAAGCATATAGCTCTTTGTCATAGATTGATAATTGAGTTGCGCTCCAGAAAGTTTCTCATTAAAGTATGCTATGGGTCGCCTCTCTTGTGTTAACACACATCCTATGCCATTACCACTAGCATCGCAATGAACTTCAAGAGGTTTGTCAAAGTTGGGTAATGCAAGCACGGGAGCATGAGTAAGAAAATTTTTAAGCTCATTAAAGGCGATGTCTTGGGATGGTCCCCAAACAAAAGGTGCATTTTTCTTACTCAAAGCATGCAAAGGTGAAGCAATGGTGCTAAAATCCTTCACAAATCTACAATAGAAACCGGCTAGACCAAGAAAACTACGCACTTGTTGCAAGTTGGTCCATTGGGGCCAATTTTTAATAGCATTGATGTTAGATTCATCAACATGAACACCCTTAGAAGACACAACAAAACCCAAGAAAATAAGCTTATCAACACCAAAAAGGCATTTGTCCATATTAGCATAAAGGCGCTCTTTCCTAAGGGTTTGCAACACGGTTCTAAGATGGGTGACATGGTCTTTGAGAGATTTGCTAAACACAAGAATATCATCAAAATAGACCACAACAAATACACCAATATAGGGTCGAAGAGCAAAGTGCATGACTCGCATGAAGGTACCGGGTGCTTCGGATAAACCCATTGGCATAACAAGCCATTCATATAAGCCAAATTTGGTCTTAAATGCGGTTTTCCATTCATCACCTTCTTGGATGCGTATTTGATAGTAGCCACTTTTAAGATCAATTTTAGAGAAAATACTGGCTCCGCTAAGCTCATCTAGCATATCATCTAGGCATGTAATGGGGTAAAGATAACGCATGGTAATAGAATTGATTGGACGACAATCGGAACACATGCGATATGTACCATCTTTCTTGGGGACAAGGATTACCGGGATGGCACAAGGGCTCAAACTTTCTCGTACGTGGCCATTGTCGATGAGTTGTTGGACTTGCCGTTGGATCTCCTTGGTTTCCTCGGGGTTGACACCGTAGGGAGCCTTGTTAGGAAGGGGTGCTCCGGGGATGAGGTCGATTCAGCGATGCCTTGTAGGGGAGGTAGACCCGGAGGTAGCTCGCCGGGAAATACATCTTGGAATTCCTGCAATAGAGAACATAACACTAAAGGTAGATTGTGAGAGTTGTTAGGCTTTGGTGCATCATCCTTGGACAAAAGGACATAGTGCATGACACTTGATGGGTTCTCACACACTTCTCTTATCTCATTTTTGGTGGCAAATAGGACTAAGTTCTTCTTGTCTCTCATCGTGGGGGCACTCAATTTGGGCTTGTGACGCTCACTCTCTTTTGGGTGGTTCGCTCTCTCACTATTCTCTCCATGATGGGTGGCTTGCTTGTTGCGATCACTTGGCTTGGAGACATAGGTCGTAGAACATGCTCCTTTCCCTTCATCTTGAAGCTATAGTGATTGGTCCATCCGGTGTGGATGACGCCTCGGTCAAATTGCAATGCCCGTCCAAGAAGTAGGTGGTAAACGGACATAGGAACAACATCACACTCCAAAGTGTCTTTGTAAGCTCCGATTTTGAAGGAGACTTGGACCATGTGCTCGACTTGGATAGTGCCGGAGTCGCTTAGCCGTTGAACTTTGTAGGGATGTGGGTGCTTCATCTTGACCAATTGGAGTTTGGAGCATAGTTCCTCACTTGCTAAGTTATGGAAACTCCCTCCATCGATGATGACCTTCACGGACCTTCCATTGATGCCGGCCTTGGTGTGGAAGATATGACATCTTTGGTCTTCGTCTTGTTGATGTTGAAGCGTCAAGACCTTGGAGACAACAAGAACGGGGCTCGGATCTTCGTCACAAAAGACTTGATCATCTTCATCTTCGTTCACTTGCCGGTGCATGGCCACTTGCTCAAGGGCTTCCATTTCGCCTTCACTCGTGGAGTCATATGTACCATCGTCATTGAATATCATGGTGCGCTTGTTGGTACACTCGAAGGGCTTGTGGCCTCGGCCGCTGCATGTGAAGCATTTGAAGGAACTTGTCTTGATGGTCTCATCGGTTGGGGTAGATGATGATGAAGCTCTTTGCTTGAAGTTGCTTGTAGTAGGAGGACGACTTGAGGTTGTCGAAGTTTTCTTGTAACTTGACTTGTCGTCGTTGCTTGTAGATGGCTTGGTTGAGGTAGAAGGTGTTGGAGTCGTTGATGCTTGGGTGTTGGAGAAGCCGTAGATCTTGGAAGAGTACTTGGCATACTTGAAGTCATCTTGCACTTGCCGTTCCGCCTTGGTATCTTGATGCACTAGCTCGATGAGGTTGGAGTAAGGTTGGAAGTCGGCTATCTTCTTGATAGGATGATTGAGTCCATTCAATAAACGTGTCATAGTTTTCTCATCATCTTCCATGACATTGGCTCTTATCATGGCAATCTCCATTTCTTTGTAGTATTCTTCAACGCTCTTTGTTCCTTGCTTGAGGAGTTGGAGTTTCTTGAAGAGGTCGCAATTGTAGTAGGTTGGCACAAAACATGCTCTCATGACATACTTCATTTGTGCCCAAGTAGTGATGGGTGGTTCACCACTTGCCTCACAGCGCTCAATGACTTGTTCCCACCAAATGAGAACGTTGTCTTGGAACTCAAGGGATGCCATCACGATCTTCTTCTCTTCCTCATAGTTGTGCAAACGAAAGATTTTGTCGACCTTCAATGCCCATGAAAGGTACTCTTCGGGATCATTGCTTCCAGAAAACTTGGGCATGGTGAACTTTAGCTTGCCGTAGCATTGCTCTTCATTGTGTTGGGGTCGAGGGTGATGAAGTCCTTGACGAGGAGGATTGTCTTCCTCATGTTGCTCTTGTCTTGGAGGATTTCCATTGTCTTCTTGTTCTTGGTGAACTTGATGTTCTTGTCGAGCTTGTGGAGGAGCTCGTCGATGCACGCGAGCTTGATATATTCGTTCTTGAACTTCATCGTGAAGCGCTTCTTGTTGCTCACGAGCTTGCCAGTTGCGTGTGGCTATGCCTCGACTTGAATCTCGGAGGGCACGTTGCGCCTCAAGTGCTTGATCTTCTCATTGTTGTTGTTGTTGTTGTTGTTGACGTTGTGCCTCGGCATCTTGTGCATCTTAGTGTTGTCGCGCTCGCTCTTCCTGTACTTGTTGGCGTAGGCGTTGTCGTTCTTGTGCTTGCGCGAAAGTAGCTTGGTTTTGACGGTGTCGATGTTCTTGCACGTGAACTTGCTCTTGAGAGTCGTAGTCGTGTAGAGGATTGCGGTTTGCTTGACAGTCTTGGCGCGCGGCTCGTCGAAGAGTGTTCGATGTCAGAGTACTTGAGCCGGAGATGGTGTCGTCGGAGTGTCGACTTGAGCGGCTCTGTCTTGAGTAGGACGAAGTGGTAGAAGAGCGGTTGACCAACAAAGCACGAATCTCGTCCATTCTTGCGTCATTCTCTTGTTTGTGGTCGTCGAGCTTGTTGTCGAAGTAGTCTCTTGTACGTTGCTCGGAGAGTAGCAAGTCGGTGGCGAGGTTATCGATGCGTTCATTCGTTGCTTGTTGCTCTTGATGCAAGCTCGTTGTGCACCAAAGAGGTGGCTCTTTGTGACGTAGGAGGACATGTCTTCGTATTGATCGGTGAAGAGTGGGTTGGTAGAAGTACTTGGCCTATCCATCATTCCAAGCAAATATGTAAGTGGGAGAAAAAGAAGAACTTATACCAAATGTACCTTGACCGATGTTGAAGATGGATCAATGATCACTCAAATGTGGAACAAGGAAATAGCACAATTGGTACCAATTCTTGGTGGCTTCTCACACCTACACAAGTAAAAGCTTATAGTGGAGCTTGGTTAGGATGGTGGCACAAAATTTGATGCAATTGTTAGTGAGCCTCAATAATGTTGGAAAAGATTCACAAATTTGCAAATGCAACAAGTAGACCAATAGCAAGATATGGTACACGGAAACTCACACACGGATAGATAAATGGAGTCGTGCAACCAAGGAATGAGCCAAAATGTGGAATCCACGAAAATGCTCTTGTTGCACAACACTAGAGAGACGCTAGCACGATTGCACCATAGGCGGATATGAAACTTGTGCACAACCTACTAAGCAAAAATGCAAGGAATTCTATCCCAGGTATGCTATATGTATGGTATTCCGGTGATATGATCCAAGATGATCTAGTATGACAATCTTAATGTAGTATGATGCTATGGTTCTTGCTTATAAGCACTTTTCTTATCTTTTCCTCTTTGCTTAAAAGCTTGGATGGCTCTTTCTCTTTTGAGCTATTTTCTCATGCAAAACTCCATGAACCAAGATAGCAATTGTGTATGCTTATGACAACATTGTGACACAAGAGATGATACAAAGATATGCACCATGATGGTATAGTATGTATGCAATGGGAGCTATGATCACTAATGTGCACAAGTAACATTGCCGGCAATACTCACAGGCTAGTCTTGATAGGAAAGGTATGCAAAATGGTCTATGGGGTTATCAGTGCAATGGCAAGAATGTACAATGATGAGATATCAAAATACCAAGATGATATGGAGGTTACCGTTCTTGCTTACGGCGAGGTGTCAAAATGGTGAAGTGGTCGTCGTTGATGATGAGTCCGTGGCGAAGATGAGCGGCGATGATGTCAATGTCGAACCGTTCCTAGTTAGCCGAAACACCCTAGGAAATGATGAACCACAACTTAAATTCTCAAAACCAAAGTCAAATGGTGGTAGTTGAGGTGGTGGTTGAAGAATAAGCAACCGTCCCTAAGTAGCTGAAACACCTTAGGAAACTCAAATCACAACTCAAGCAACCACAAGTGCTAAGGGAAACAAAATGGGTTAAGTTATGGAAATTGGTGGTGGTATAGGGTATGATGTGGTGGTGTCCCTAGGCAAAGATGCCAAAATTCTGAAAATTTGTGGAGTCAAATGGTCTTGGAACCTAACTAGATGGATGGGGGATGTCGATAGCTACTCAACGAGCTAAAGAACGTCAAAATCTAAGTCTGGATGAATTAGTTATGGCCAAAACTGTCAATCAGCCGAGGCTAAAACTGGGAGGGGCGGTTGTACCGCTTGCTAGGGCGGTTGTACCGCTCCTGGAGCATCCTGGGGTACCAGTTTTGGCTGGCAGAAGTATCAGGTTATGGGGGAGCGGTTTTACCGCCTCAGGGGCCGGTTGTACCGCTTTTGTCGGGAAAATTTCTTAGATCTGGATGTGGGATGAACTTGGGGCGGAAATGGATGATTTTGGGGGCAAAATTGCGAAGATTTCGAGGATGGGAGGTGGGGAAACTTGTGGGGAAGCTAGATCTGCCTGCTACACACAAAATCGATGGATCAAATCCAAAAAAAAATCATCACACGAACAAATCACAAAAGAAATTGGGGCTATTTTTGGTGGGGATTTTCGAATTTAGGATAAAACAAACAAAAGAAGGCTAGAAAACGGCGGGGGAGACTCCAAATTCGTGATCAACGTGGCTCATGATACCAAGATGATGTAGGTTAGAACCCTAGAGGGCCGATCTTTCACGATTAGAGCGAATCTCACGAAGAATACGAAGAACACGAGGGGAAGCACGAGAGAATCACTCAAACCAACAAGAACGATCACATATATGCTAGATCCTTGAAGCACAAAGAGTACACTATCTGAATCCAACAAAGGATGATACATAGGGTAACCGGTTCTTCTCCATGAGGAGGTCTTGATGATCTTCCCAAAAAGGAGGTCCCGAAGAGGTGTCAGTCCCTCGTGGTGGACTAGATCCGGATGGATGAGCGAAGCTCTATCACACATATGAGCTAACACAACGCTAACACTAGCACGGAGCTAAGGCACGAATATATATAGTCCAAGGGGTAAGTTGGGGATACATGGGGTGAAACCCCTTTCACTACGCACAGGCAGGGCAGTAGTACCGGTCATGGGGGGCGGTTGTACCATTGGGAGCTCATGCGTGGGTTCCTGGAGGTGTTTCCGGAGGTGCTTGGCAGTTGTACCAGTGTTTGGAGAGGTTGTATCGGTCTGATGGCTGTTACAGGGATAAACAGGTGTTGTACTAGCCTTGCACCGCTCGATCACAGAAGCTTGACCAGTAGTTGGGCGGTAGTCAAGCGGTTGTACCGTCCGGGCGGTAGTTGGGTGGTAGATGGGCAGTTGTACCGGTATTTCTGCGCTGGGCAGATTGTCTTCATGCTCTCGATGTCCATCTTGCGCCATAACTTCTCCTTGGTTGCTTCCTTGGTACCTGGTTCACGATAGCCCTTGCATGCCCTCATGTCATCGGTCCACGTGGTGTCTTGGGAGAGGAAGATAGGTCCATGGGGATGGTCGTAGGATGCTCCGCATCAACGGTGTTGTTTGGTTTTGCTCCACGCATCAATGACTTGATGTGACAAATCGTCTAGGGATTGTCGTCTGTGTAGCAACGTTCAACAAAGAATCAAATAGACTTCCTGGATTACTCACTTGTGGATCCCACATGCATGCATGGTCTCGTCAAAATGCGCGTAATTATGCTTTTTATGCACGGAGTTATCTTCAAAAATATATGATAATTTCATAATTTAAGTTGTGAACGCAAGGTTTAAAAAATAATATATAAGTTTTTTTCCTTCTAAAATCATATATGAAAGTATGTGGGTGCCACTTACTTGTTTTGAATGATCCTTAAGCTCAAAGTGGGGGAAGCTTTACGACATGTGGATAGTGTCCAGGTTTAATTGACTTCATAGAAATTTTTGTAATATAAGCATCATGTCTAACATTAAAATATCAAAAATTTGTGAAAGCCCGCACCGGGCACACTTGTGCGGTTTGGTATGCAAACAAGCTCAAAGTACTTTCTCTACAAATGGACAATGTTGGATTTTCTACAATTTTTTAAGTGTAAACGCAATGTTGAATTCTGACAGCCAAGACTTTATATAATGAACAACTTTCATTTTGAAGTAACATATCTAAAGTTGGAATAGAATATATCGAGGGACATTTTGTCGATCCTAACAATGGTACAAGGAGGACGTGGAATTTGTAGTGATGGAACGTCACGTCAGGAAACCAGAGGATCTTTGGACGTGGTTCACATTATTACACGATATACCCAGGTTCAAGTCCCCGATGTGGGTAAAGGCCCTACTTTATGCCTTGGTCTTTTCTTATATGTATGGAGAATACAGAAGATTACAATGCGAGAGGAGGATCATGACGAGACAGATTTTTTTAACCGAAACCCGTAGAACAATCGTTCTACGGTATATATTAAGATAAAAAATAAAATATTTACATGAAGTTACAAATCAAGGAAATAAAATATTAACCAATCCCTTCTCTACCAAAACCTAACATGTTGAAAAGTATTAACTTAAAAACTGATTAATCCAACTGGAAAGTTGAGCCTCAAACTTGAACTTGATTTTGTGCCGGAGAAGCAGGAGATCATTTTTTCAAAAGACCTCTCTAGGACTGAATGGAATAATGTCGTGATCTGAATATTTTCCCATTTCTCTGTATCCAAATGTTCCAACATCCCATGATTAGAATTTCCATAGCAATTGATGTGGGGACGTCCTGATCTAGAAGTGTGACCTCTTCATAAAGAGAGACTCCTCTGTGCCTATGACCGAGTTAAGATTCCCAACAGCTGAAGGCAAAATCGCAGTCCCAAAATAAGTGTAAGGAGGTTTCTTCAGTATTGGAGTGGCAGAGCTCACACTTGTAGGATGGAAGGTGGAAAGATTTCCTGCGTAGAAGATTCCTTGTATTAACTCTGTCATGCAGCAACAACCAAAAGAAGATCTTATATCTGAGCATGGTGGCATTCTTCCAAATTTTGGCAAAGATTGGTGGGGCCTGTTCTCCATCTTTGAGCAGCTTGTACAACTTGATGGAGGAGAAATCAGCTCCCCATGGGTAAATCCATTTGTCAAAGTTGGTCCCAATTTGAAATGCTTGAGTAATATCTTGGAGCTGTAGAAACTGCTGGTGTTCCTGTGTTGAAAGTGGAATATGAAAGTTGTCTAGAGTGTTAGCAGCTTGTAGGTATTCCTGATTGTCAATTTGTCCTTGAAGGAAAAGGTGAACAACTCTGGAAATTTCTCTTTGATTGGTCCCAATCCCAAATTATCATCCCAGAAAGAAATGGTGTTACCCTGACCAATTACCCCTCTTGCGACTAGCTTGAATTGAGGAAGGAGCTAGAGGATGTTCCTCCACCAGAAAGAGCCCATCGGCTCTCAGAGAGAACCCCTTGAGGATAATATGGATCCCAAATCAAACGGATCCAGGGTAGGTCATGACGATTTAGGAATTTATGGAGATGTTTCATCAGAAGGCATTTGTTATGAGTGGTAATATATAAGACTGCAAATCCACCCTGGTCCTTAGGAGTGCAGACTTTGTTTCAGGAGATAAGAGTTGTGCCTTTGTCCTCCATACCATACTTCCTCCAAAAGCAGTGCCTAAGATACTTGTTAATCTGCTCAACTATGCCAGTAGGGAGCTCCAAAGTACTCATGAAAAAGGTGGGGATACTTGTGAAGACTGATTTGATAAGAATGAGCTTATCTCCATATGACAAAAAAGTTGAACATCGAGAGAGTCTCCAGTCAATACTTTTAATTATGGGCACAAAATCTTCTAACTTTGGTTTGGTCAAGCTAAGAGGCAGTCCCAAATATGTAAAAGGGAATGTACCAATGATGCAACCTAGGTTTTGAGCCAGAAGTTCCATTTTTGCTTGACTAGTGTTGATTGGGATCATGGCAGATTTTTGAAAGTTGATCCTCAGGCCAGTGTAGACTGAGAAACGCATGAGCAAATTCTTGAATTGTTCTAATTGAGTACTGCAAGTTGGCATCAAGATAACACTATCATCTGCATACTGTATTACTCGGAAATCAGGCAGGGATGTCCATCAAGGGGCTTACTAATGAGATTATTATTCATGGATTCATTCATGACTGACTATAGCAGATCAACAGCTAAGACAAACAACAGAGGGGAGAGAGAATCTCCTTGTCTGACCCCTCTTTTGCATAGGATTTGTTTTCCAGGGACCCCATTTAAGAGCACGGATGAGTATCCAGAGCTGAAAATCATACCCATCCACATGATCCATCTTTCCCCAAATCCTCTAGCAATTAGAATCTTTTTAATGGTATGATGTCAATGAGATCAAAAGCCTTTCAGTAATCCAGCTTCAACACAAGGATCTCTCTATCTGAAGAATTACATTGGTAAATATACTCATAAGCTCATGCTAGGCAGTCTTAAATGGGTCTGCTCTTAATGAAGCCATATTGATTGGTGTTCACCATCTTGAGAATGACCTTCTGCAGTCTATTAGCCAGCAGCTTTGTGATGATTTTAATTGAACAATTGAGCAGAAAGATAGGCATGTAGTCATTTGGAGTAGTTGGGCCATCAATCTTGGGAAAAGAGGAATTTATACTTTGTAGGCTGATCTTCCCATGATAGAAATCATCAACCAATGAATAAAAATCAGGTGCAATAATGTCATGACAAGCCTTGACAAAATTAGTGTTAAAACCATTAGGTCCTTGTGCCTTCTCAGTGGGAAGCTCCTTAATAACCTCATCAATTTCTTCTTTGGAGAAAGTAATTTATAGCATGGAGAGGTTGGGTTGTCTATTGATGAGCCCTTCTAAGTTTAGCAAATTAAAAGTGGGAACTGATGTATTTAGCCTGTCCTTGGAAGCTTTTAGCAGAATGTTTGCTTTGGAACAATGATCTCCGACTGTGTTGCCATTTTCATCTTGCAAGCTGTGAATATGGTTAACTCTGTATTTTAGAGTAGCTTTGGCCTGAAAATACTGAGAATTGGTCTCTCCAAACTTTACCCATATGATAGTGGCTCTCTGCTGCCAGTAGATTTTCTGCAATTCTAGAAGGTTTAACAAGTGTTGTTTTAGAAATTCTTTGCCATTCCATTCAACATCCTGCAAGGGCCTGAATTCCTCAGTAGTATCCAAGAAGAAGAGCACTTCATTGGTGGCTTTGATTGCGTTGCTAAGTTGTGAAATTGATTTAGCCCAGAACTTTAAGCATTGCCTTAACCTTTTGAACTTGGCAATGATCCTTTTAGTACTATCTGTGATATTAATATCTTGCTCCCAATTGGTCTTGACAATATTTTTGAAACCCTGAATTTGCAGCTACTAATTCTCAAATCTGAAGATTTTTGCCTTTGGGATAAGAGTTCCTATCTGAATTAAACAAGGAACATGATCAGAAACAGGCTTAGCAAGGGGAAGAACCAGTGTGTTGGGGAAATGAGCGGTCCAAGCTTCTGATGTGAATACCCAATCCAATTTTTTCAAGCAAGGTAGCACTTTGCATATTACTCCAGGTGGAGCTCCTACCCGTTCATTCATAAAGGCAAGGGCTAGTAGCTGTGCAAAGTGAACCACTGCCAAGGGTGACCGAGCCTTAAGTTACATCTCAATTCAAGCATGACAAAGAGTACATCCAAATTATGATTAGAGTGACCACACAACATTATCACATAGTTCAAGCATCTCCAAGGTCCAAGATAGGGCAGATAAACTGAGAAGGTTTGATAGGAGCCATACAAGCAAAAGTACAGTCCAACGAACATGAAACCCATTACAATAGATGTAAATTCCATAGAACATAACGACAAGATTCTAGACCAAAAAAGTTTCATTCAAAAGGATGATGACTGAGCCCAACTATAGGCAACAAGACAAGTATTGTAGATGTAGATCCTAGGCATCTGGTCCTCCAGATTTCTTCATGTTTCCCTTTCCAGCAGTCTTGTTATCCTTCTTTTTCTTGGGCTGGTGCAACATGTCTTTAGTGCAGTCCTTAGCAGCAGCCTTGCAAAAGAAAATAGATAGATTTTTGATGATTTTAGGAGCAATTGCAGGAGTACTGGTGGTACAATAAAAGCAATTTCTATCTTGACATGTCTATTTTTTAAAACCTTGTTAATTTTGCTGAACCTGCAACTTCTCCTTGTTGGGGAACGTAGCATGCAATTTCAAAAAAATTCCTATGATCACACAAGATAAATCTATGAGATGCATAGCAGCGAGAGGGGGAGAGTGTGTCCACATACCCTCGTAGATCGAAAGCGGAAGCGTTAGGTTAGCGCGGTTGATGTAGTCGAACGTCTTCGTGATCCAACCGATCAAGTACCGAACGTACGACACCTCCGAGTTCAGCACACGTTCAGCTCGATGACGTCCCTCAGTCTCTTGATCCAGCAGAGGGTCGGGGGAGAGTTTCGTCAGCACGGCTGCATGGTGACGGTGATGGTGATGTGATCCGCGTAGTGCTTCGCCTAAGCACTACGACGCTATGACTGGAGGAGTAAACTGTGGAGGGGACACCGCACACGGCTAATAGAACAATTGATGTGCTTTGGGGTGCCCCCTGCCCCTATATATAAAGGAGGAAAGGGAGGAGGCCGGCCATGGGGCGCGCCATAGGGAGAGGAAACCGACTTGGACTCCATGTCCAATTCGGCCTCCCCCTTCCTTCTTCCAGAGGGGGAAAGGGGGAAGGAGAGGGAAGAGGAGAAGGAAAGGCGGGCATGCCCCCTCCCCTATTCCAATTCGGACTCCCCATGGGAGGGGGGCGTGGCCACCCCTTGTGGGATGCCTTCCCTTTCCCCTATGGCCCATGTAGGCCCATAACTTTCGCCGGGGGGTTCCGGTAACCTCCCATACTCTGAAAAATACCCGAAACGACCCGGAACCATTCCGGTGTCCGAATACCATCGTCCAATATATCAATCTTTACCTCTCGACCATTTCGAGACTCCTCATCATGTCCGTGATCTCATACGGGACCCCGAAAACTCCTCGGTATGTTACTTGCCCGAGATTCGATCCTCGGTATCATCATACCTAGTTCAATCTCGCTACCGGTAAGTCTCTTTACTCGTTCCGTAATGCATCATCCCGCAACTAACTCATTAGTCACATTGCTTGCAAGAATTATAGTGATGTGCATTACCAAGAGGGCCTAGAGATACCACTCCGATACTCGGAGTGACAAATCCTAATCTCGATCTATGCCAACCCAACAAACACCTTCGGAGACACCTGTAGAGCATCTTTATAATCACCCAGTTACATTGTAATGTTTGATAGCACACAAGGTGTTCCTCCGGTATTCGGGAGTTGCATAATCTCATAGTCAGAGGAATATGTATAAGTCATGAAGAAAGCAATAGTAATAAAGCTTAATGATCATTATGCTAAGCTAATAGATGGGTCTTGTCCATCACATCATTCTTGTAATGATGTGATCCCGTTCATGAAATGACAAAACATATCTATGGTTAGGAAACTTTACCATGTTTGATTAACGAGCTAGTCTAGTAGAGGCTTACGAGGGACACGGTGTTTTTTCTATGTATCCACACATGTATCAAGTTTCCGGTTAATACAATTCTAGCGTGAATAATAAACATATATTTCCCATAGTGGAAATATAAAATAACAACTTTATTATTGCCCCTAGGGCATATTTCCTTCACTCCTTACCTCAGTCCACTATGGGAGCTTTCTCTTTTCTCTTTCTTTGACCATGAATGACTGAGGTGCTGACATTTGTAGTTGCACTTGCTGCTACTAGGGTGACATTGGTTGGGACAGATGAAGCTTCATGTTCTATACCCACCTGTGTGCAAACAGGTTGCAGTCCAGAAATACAAGATTTAGGAATGACAAAAGGAAAACACTTCTTTCAGCTAGAGCCCTCAATTAAATAAGTCCAGAGCTTAGGTGTGAGCAATGATTTGGCCCAGTCAAAATTATCAGGAATTACCAGAGCTAAAGTAATAAAGTTGAACCACTCTGTTGATACCTGGATATGCCCCCTAGTCATAAGAGGGAGCAAAGTACTTGTTGTAGAGTTCCAGGCCTTCCTTGGACAAAAATTCAGTACCATCTCCTGTTATAGCAGTATTTGGGTTTAGACCATTGAGCATGGGATCAACATAGTCTGGTAAATGCATAGAATTAACAATATTATTGCCCTTGTAAGCAGGTAAAGTAAATCCAGGATGGGCTTCCATGCTATTACCTATTGAATCACTTTGATTAATCTCTGGGCCTTGATTGTCAGACACAGGTATGTTGACTCTTTGATAAATTGATGGACTAACACAAACTGCAGTTTGAGTAGTATGCACTAACACATCTTCCACATTGGTATTTGGGACTATACAGGAGTTGATATCTTGCAATGCTGGTGTTGGATCTACCAGCAGGGTAGTATTCTGACTAATCAGAGCAACTTGTTCCAACAGTGCAGTGGTAGGGAGTGAAGCAGACTCCTCCTGGGGTAGACTGGCTGCAACATTTTGGGAAACAACCTCATATTGATTTGCAGGAGCTGGGGGATCAGGCAAATCCTGTTGTACCGCAATAGGTTGTTGAGCTGGCTGATGAAGGTTATCCATAGGTTGTACCTCCATAGGTGGGATAGCAGGATGATTAAGATCAATTACAACATTATTCAGAGCAGGATGCAATGCAGGTAGGACAAGTGGTGCCATAAGCTCATTCAGTTCCTGCATGTTTGGGCCACCACCCACTGAAATTGCAGAGCTGCCAGTTGAGATATTGAGACCAAGGGAGATGGTTAGCCCACTACCATCATTGTCAGCAGGTTGGAGAACATCAACATTCAGTGGACCAAGCAAGTCGTTGAGCTCTATAAATTCCTCTACTTGCAACTCAACATCAACTAGAGCCTGTGGCATAGCCTAGTGGCCCCAGCCCTCTTCCTCCTATTCCATATCCATGTTCTCATTGTCATTGTTCTCTTGTTGAATGAGGTGTGTAGCAACGGGCCCAACAATCAAGTTATTCTGATTTGGATGATGAAACTGCTCTGGTGGCCTGGGGTGAGGATGGCCATCTGCTAGGACTGTATCTTCATCAGGTGGGGGCCTCCCGTAGGCAAATCTTGAAAGATTACCACAGGGCAAGTCCAAGACTGACCACTTAAATTGCTGGCGCTAGAGACGAGTGTACTAGCCTGGACATCTTTTAGGGCATCAATTTTGACCTTTACAACAACTGCAGTATCAGAAGATTTAACTCTATCCCAAACTTGTAACTGGCCAAAGCTGGAGGTGGCATTGGAAAGTTCTTGGAATGTTCTGAGGTCAACCGGGAATTTGATACGTCTCCAACGTATCTCTAATTTTTGATTGTTCCATGCTATTATATTATCTATTTTGGATGTTTAATGGGCTTTAATATGCTCTTTTATATTATTTTTGGGACTAACCTATTAACCGGAGGCCCAGTGCCAGTTTTTGTTTTTTTGCCTATTTCAGTGCTTCGTAGAAAAGGAATACCAAACGGAATCCAAACGGAATGAAACCTTTGCAATGATCTTTCTTGGACCAAAAGCAAACCAGGAGACTTGGAGTGGAAGTCTGGAACTCCATGAGGCGGCCACGAGGCAGGAGGGCACGCCCAAGGGGGTAGGCGCGCCCCCACCCTCGTGGGCCCCACGGAGCTCCATCGACGTACTTCTTTCGCCTATATATACCCTTATACCCTAGAAACATCAGGAGGAGCCACGAAACCACTTTTCCACCGTCACAACCTTCTGTATCCGTGAGATCCCATCTTGGGGCCTTTTCTGGCGATCTGCCGGAGGGGGAATCGATCACGGAAGGCTTCTACATCAACACCATAGCCTCTTCGATGAAGCGTGAGTAGTTTACCACAGACCTTCGGGTCCATAGTTATTAGCTAGATGGCTTCTTCTCTCTCTTTGATCTTCAATACAAAGTTCTCCTCGATGTTCTTGGAGATCTATTCAATGTAATACTCTTTTGCGGTGTGTTTGCCGAGATCCAATGAATTGTGGGTTTATGAACTTGATTATCTATGAATATTATTTGGTTCTTCTCTGAATTCTTATATGCATGATTTGATATCTTTGCAAGTCTCTTCGAATTATCGGTTATTTTGGCCTACTAGATTGATCTTTCTTGCAATGGGAGAAGTTCTTAGCTTTGGGTTCAATCTTGCGCTGTCCTTTCCCAATGACAGTAGGGGCAGCAAGGCATGCATTGTATTGTTGCCATCGAGGATAAAAAGATGGGGTTTATGTCATATTGCTTGAGTTTATCCCTCTACATCATGTCATCTTGCTTAATGCGTTACTCTGTTCTTATGAACTTAATACTCTAGATGCATGCTGGATAGCGGTCGATGTGTAGAGTAATAGTAGTAGATGCGGAATCGTCTCCATCTACTTGACACAGACGTGATGCCTATATTTGTGATCATCGCCTTATATATCTTCATACCTATGCACTTTTCTATCAATTGCTCGGTAGTAATTTGTTCACCCACCGTAATACATGCTATCATGAGAGAAGCCACCAGTGAAACTTATGGCCTATAGGTCTCTTTCTTATTATATTGCATCTCTTTTATTATCGCATCTCGTTTACTATTTTGCAATCTTTACTTTCCAATCTATACAAAAAATACCAAAAATATTTATATTACTATCTCTATCAGACCTCACTTTCGCAAGTGACCATGAAGGGATTGACAACCCCTTTATCGCGTTGGTTGCGAGGTTCTTGATTGTTTGTGCAGGTACTAGGTGACTTGTGTGTTGTCTCCTACTGGATTGATACCTTGGTTCTCAAAACCCGAGGGAAATACTTACGCTACGTTGATGCATCACCCTTTCCTCTTCAAGGGAAAACCAACGCATGTTCAAGAGGTAGCAGAATCCGACTAACATCAACCATACATCTTTGCTAAGGGTGAAGATCGTGCAGTTCATCCCCTCATTATGTGATACGTCTCCAACGTATCTATAATTTATGAAGTATTCATGCTATTATATTATCCACCTTGGATGTTTTATATGCATTTATATGCTATTTTATATGGTTTTGGGACTAACCTATTAACCCAGAGCCCAGTGCCAGTTTTTGTTTTTCCTTGTTTTTGAGTTCTACAGAAAAGGAATACCAAACGGAGTCCAATTGACGTGCCAATTTTTGATTACTTTTTATGGACAAAAGAAGACCCCGGAGTAAAAGAGTTGGGCCAGAAGAGTCTCGGGCCGTCCATGCGGGTGGGGGACGCCCCCCGCCCCCTAGCCACATGGGCCTGCCTCGTGGACGACTCGGGCACCTTCTTGACGTGAGACCGACGCCAAAATTTCCTATAAATACATAAACCTTTAGAAAATAACCTAGATCGGGAGTTCCGCCACCAGAAGCCTCCGTAGCCACCGAAAACCAATCTAGGCCCTCTCTGGCACCCTGTCGGAGGGGGCCATCATCACCGGAGGGCATGGAGGAGGATCCCGGAGGGGCCACCATCAGCATGAAGGCCAAGGACCAGAGGGGGACCTCTCCCGATCCAGGGGGAGGCCATGGAGGAGGAAGCACAAGGGGGAGAACCTCTCCTCCTCTCTC
This sequence comes from Triticum dicoccoides, assembly GCF_002162155.2. Classification (NCBI taxonomy): domain Eukaryota; kingdom Viridiplantae; phylum Streptophyta; class Magnoliopsida; order Poales; family Poaceae; genus Triticum; species Triticum dicoccoides. The sequence goes on from NC_041392.1 coordinate 412,060,022, forward strand.
TTGGTGGCACCGGAGTGCCATCGAGTGGGGAATCATCGCCGCGGTGATCATCTTCATCAACATCACCATCCTCATCTCTTTTACGCGGTCCACTCTCCTACACCCCGCTGTAATCCCTACTTGAACATGGTGCATTATGCCACATATTATGATCTAATGATGTGTTGCCATCCTATGATGTTTTGAGTAGATATCTTTTGTCTTTGGGTTGATTGATGATCTAGATTGGTACGAGTTGTGTTTTATTTTGGTGCTGTCCTATGGTGCCCTCCGTGTCGTGCAAGCGTGAGGGATTCCTGCTGTAAGGTGTTGCAATACGTTCATGATTCACTTATAGTGGATTGCGTGAGTGATTGAAACACAAACCCGAGTAAGGGGGTTATTGCGTACGGGATAAAGAGGACTTGATGCTTTAATGCTATGGTTGGGTTTTACCTTAATGATCTTTAGTAGTTGCGGATGCTTGCTAGAGTTCCAATCATAAGTGCATATGATCCAAGAAGAGAAATTATGTTAGCTTATGCCTCTCCCTCATATGAAATTGCAATGACGACTATCGGTCTTGTTAACAATTGCCTAGGACAATTCCGCACACCGATCCACCATTATTCCACACTCGCTATTTATAATATTTAGTAATATATTCTAACTTTATCATAACAGCACCTACTTTCATATTTTAGCTCTCCGATATCATGCAAAGTTATCCACTTCATACCCACAACATAGTTTTATTTCTCATTGCTAGTTGGAAGCAAACGTTCGGCGTACGTAGAGTCGTATCAGTGGCAGATAGGACTTGAGAGAATATTGATCTTACCTTTATCTCCCTGTGGGTTTGACACTCAATACTTATCACTTCCACCATTGGGAATTGCTATGATGATTCCCCGCACTTGGGGATTATCAAGCTCTTTTTCGGTGCCGTTGCCGGGGAGCAATAGCGTGGGGTTGATATTCTCGTGTATGCTTGTTTGCTTTCTTCACTAAGTAGATTTTGTTTTTCCTTTTTGTTTCTGTTTAGTTGTGGGTGAAACATACAATTTTTTTTAAAAGAATGAAAATAAAAAAAAATTACTTGCCTCTCATGCCTAAAAAGTTTTTCAAAAAGAGAAGTGATTGGAAAGTTATGCATTGAAGAAGTGAGGGTCGACCTTGAGCACTCGTGTTCATGCTCACGGAAACAATGTAGAATTTTTCATGGAAGTTTCTCTGTAAATAATTATCCCCTTACATATATCCATTGTATTATTAAAATAATGTGCCAAGCTTTGGTTTTAGGATGATTAGATTGGTTGTTTACTATGTGTAGAACAAAAACAGAAACTTTGGCTGTAGCGCGTGATTTTTTACATTTTTTACTGGAAAGTCAAATGGGTCTGAAACTTTTTAAAAATTACTTATGTATAAATTTTTCAAATTTTCAAATTTATTTCATAATTTTTGGAGTTACAGAAGTTTACTAAACTTCCATATTACTACAGATTGTCCTGTTTTTGACAGATTCTGTTTTCTATGAGTTGTTCGCTTATTTTGATGAATCTATGGTAGTATCGGGGGGTATGAACCATGGTGAAGTTGGAATACAGTAGATATAGTTCTAATATGAAATTGGAATGAGTTTGCAACAGTACCTAAAGGTAGTGATTTGCCTTATTATACTAACGGATCTCACAAAGTTTTTGTTAAAGTTTTGTGTGGATGAAGTGTTCGAAGAACGAGGAGTTACCGATGTGAGAAGAATAAAGAGAGGCAAGAGCTCAAGCTTTGGGATTCCCAAGGCACCCCAAGTAAATATTCTAAGGATACTCAAGCATCTAATCTTGGGGATGCCCCGGTTGGCATCCCATCTTTCTTCTTCAACAATTATCGGTATACCTCGGTTTTTGTTTCGTTCACATGATTTGTGTCCTTTGTGTTTTTTGTTCTTCCTTTATGAACCATGCTAGTATGATATAACTTCATGGATTTATATAATGCCTCATGTGCTTCACTTATATCTTTTAAGTATGATCTTATAGAATTGCTCTTTGTGCTTCACTTAAATTTTTTGAGTATGGTTTTATAGAATGCTTTGTGTGCTTCACTCATACATTTTGAGCTTGGACATTGGTTAGTTTATATTAATTGTAGAATGCTCCATTAACTTACCTTATATCTTTTGGAGTATGAATAATACTATCATCTAAAGCGGGTTTGGAAGAGTGTCAACTTTAGGAACTAGTGATCCCGCCATTCCGAATAAGGAGAATTTTGCTTATGTGGAGAGTAGTAAAATTTCTATGCTCATAGATCATGAAAAGAATGCTTTATGTGATGGTAATATTTTTGAACTCATTCATTATGCTACTGAAAATTATTATGAGGGCGAAATACATGCTTGTAGGAGTGCAATAATATCAAGTTTTCCTCTCTATGTGCTTAAAGTTTTGAAGTTATACTTGTTTTGCCTTCCTATGCTAGTTGATTCTTGTTCCCATAAATTGTGTGCTCACAAAATCCCTAGGCATAGGAAGTGGGTTACGTTTAAATGTGCTAGTCATATTCTTCATGATGCTCTCTTTATGTTCAAGTCTTATCTTTCATGTGAGCATCACTGAAATCATCATGCCTAGCTAAAAGGCATTAAAGAAAAGCGCTTGTTGGGAGACAACCCAATATTTACCCTTACTGTTTTTGTGTGTTCTTATGATTAAGCTGCTGTATTAATCATGCAGTATAGCTTTTGTTCCAATAAAGGGCCAAGTAAGACCTTTGGGAAGACTTGGGTGAAAGTTAATGTGATCTTGCTGTAAAAAAATAGAAACTTTGCGCTCATGAGATTAGATGCCATTTTTTAAAGAGTGCTTTGGTGCTGATTCATCTTGAATAAGATTAATAGATAAATTCCTCACGTCCACCAATTTATTTCATAATTTTTTGAGTATCAGAAGTATGGTTAGTGTTCAGATCATTACAGACTGTTCTGTTTCCGACAGATTCTGTTTTCATTGCATAGTTTGCTTCTTTTATAGTTTCTGTGACTTATATATCTCGATATAAATTGTAGAAATGATATGTTAAAGTAGGATTTGTGTGAGAGCACGTATGAGCCTTGTCTTTGACAGTACCAAAGTGAATGGTTTACTCTTTATCATACTAACCTATCTCACGAAGTTCCATTAAGTTTTGTGTGATTGAAGTTTTCAAGCTTTGGGTGAGATATCGATATAAGGAGAACAAGGAGTGGAAAGACCCTAAGCTTGGGGATGCCCAAGGCACCCCAAGGTAATATTCAAGGAAGACCCAAGCGCCTAAGCTTGGGGATGCCCCGGAAGGCATCCCCTCTTTCGTCTTCAAAAACTATCGGTATACCTTACTTAGAGCTATATTTTTATTCGTCACATGATATGTGTTTTGCTTGGAGCGTATTTTCAATTTTACTTGTTGTTTGAATAAAATCATTGGATCTGAAATCTTGAATGAAAAAAAGGGGGGAATCCTCCCATGGCTAGTTAATTATTTGACTACTCAGTGTCCTTCACTTATATCTTTTTGGAGTAGTTTGTCATTTACTCACGTGCTTCACATATATCCTATGAGTAAATGGTTGAATGAATTGAATACCATAAATCTGAATTTATATATGTTTCATATGCTTATACTATGGGGAGTAATGACTTCACACATAATAAGTATAGGTAGTAAACTGATTGAAAGTTAGCAAACGTATAATTGTTCACTTGAACAATTCATGAAAGAATATTGAAGGAAGAGAGATTTCACATATAAATATACTATCTTGGACATCTTTTGCAATTGTGAGCACTCATTAAAATATGACATGCTAAAAGGTTGATGTCGGACAAGGAAGACAACGTAATGGGTTATGTTTTCTTATATCCGAAATAAAGTATATTGTCTTGGATCATCCAACTTGTTGAGCTTGCTTTTCCCCCTCATGCTAGCCAAATTCTTTGCACCAAGTAGAGATACTACTTGTGCTTTCAAACATTCCTTAAACCAGTTTTGCCATGAGAGTCCACCATACCTACCTATGGATTGAGTAAGATTCTTCAAGTAAGTTGTCATCGGTGCATGCAATAAAATTGCCCTCTAAATATGTATGATCTATTAATGTGGAGAAAATAAGCTTTATACGATCTTGTGATGTGGAAAAAATAAAAGCGACGGATTGCATAATAAAGGTCCATATCATAAGTGGCAATATAAAGTGACGTTCTTTTGCATTAAGATTTTGTGCATCCAACCATAAAAGCGCATGACAACCTTTGCTTCCCGCTGCAAAGGGCCTATCTTTTACTTTTATCTTCTACCTTATGCAAGAGTCATGGTGATCTTCACCTTTCCTTTTACATTTTATCCTTTGGCAAGCACATTGTGTTGGAAGGATCCTGATATATATATCCAATTGGATGTAAGTTATCATGAACTATGATTGTTGACATTACCCTTGAGGTAAAAGGTTGGGAGGCGAATCTATAAGCCCCTATCTTTATCTGTGTCCGATTAAAACTTTGAACCGATAAATATCACGTGAGTGTTAGCAATTGTGAAAGATTAAATGATAGTTGAGTATGTGGAGTTTCCTAAATCAAAGCTCTGACATAGACCCTTCCTGAAAATAAGATGAATTGCAATTGTTTGATGACTGAGAATATAGTTTGTTAGTTTCAAGAAAGTTTACGATCTATACTTTAACATGTGAATAGCTTGTTACTTGATCATGAAAATATTTATGAAGATGAGTTACTGTTATGATATATAATGATGCTAGAAAAAGTGATTGGAACTATCATTGATGAAACTTATGCACTTGCTAGCATTCACACTTCATAAATTATTTCTTTTATCATTTACCTACTCGAGGACGAGCAGGAATTAAGCTTGGGGATGCTGATACGTCTCCAACGTATCTATAATTTATGAAGTATTCATGCTATTATATTATCAACCTTGGATATTTTATATGCATTTATATGCTATTTTATATGGTTTTTGGGACTAACCTATTAACCTAGAGCCCAGTGGCAGTTTCTATTTTTCCTTGTTTTTGAGTTTTGCAGAAAACGAATACCAAACGGAGTCCAATTGACGTGCCAATTTTGATGATTTTTATGGACCAAAAGAAGACCCCGGAGTAAAATAGTTGGGCCAAAAGAGTCCCAGGCTGTCCATGAGGGT
>NC_041392.1:412065669-412069329 GCF_002162155.2 Triticum dicoccoides
TGGGCCTGCCTCGTGGACGACTCGGGCACCTTCTTGACGTGAGACCGACGCCAAAATTTCCTATAAATACAGAAACCTCCAGAAAATAACCTAGATCAGGAGTTCCGCCGCCATAAGCCTCTGTAGCCACCGAAAACCAATATAGGTGCAATGCCCTCGTTGCGGCTATATCTCCCACGTGTCAAAGCACGACTTAGAGGCATAACCGCATTGAAAGCAATGTCGCAAGTGAGGTAATCTTCACACAACCCATGTAATACATAAGGCAAAGAGATACATAGTTGGCTTACAATCGCCACTTCACACAATACATGAATAAAGCATTACATCATCCAGATACAATCAAGGTCCGACTACGGAACCAAAATAAAAGAAGACTACCCGAAATGCTACACAGATCCCCGATCGACCCCAACTGGGCTCCACTACTGATCATCTAGAATGAAACGACACAACGGACAAGATCTTCATCGAGCTCCTCCTTGAGCTTGGTAGCGTCACCTGCACGTTCTCATCGGCACCCGCAAGCTGGTTCTGGAAGTATCTGTCAGTCACGGGGACTCAGCAATCTCACACCCTCAAGATTGAGACTATTTAAGCTTAAAGGTAGGGTAAAAGGTATGAGGTGGAGCTGCAGCAAGCGACTAGCATATTTCGTGGCTAACATACGCAAATGTGAGAGAGAAGAGAAGGCAAAGGCACGGTCGAACAACTACGATCAAGAAGTGATCCTAGAATAACCTACGTCAAGCATAACTCCAACACCGTGTTCACTTCCCGGACTCCGCCGGGAAGAGACCATCACGGTAACACACGCGGTTGGTGCATTTTTAATTAAGGTTAACTTCAGGTTTTCTACAACCAGACATTAACAAATTCCCATCAGCCGATAACCGTGGGCATGGCTTTCGAAAGTTCAAATCCCTGCAGGGGTGTCCCAACTTAGCCCATCACAAGCTCTCATGGTCAACGAAGGATATTCCTTCTCCCAAGACAATCCGATCAGACTCGGCATCCCGGTTACAAGACATCCTCGACAATGGTAAAGCAAGTCCAGCAAGACCGCCCGATGCACCGACATCCCGATAGGAGCTGCACATATATCGTTCTCAGGGCAACACCGGATGAACACTACGTACAACTAAAACCAGCCCTCAAGTTTCCCCAAGGTGGCGCCGCAAGTGGCTCTAGTTTGGACCAACACTTAGACAAGCACTGGCCCGAGGGGGGGGGTTAAAATAAAGATGACCCTCGGGATGCGTGACTCCCAAGGGAAAAAGGCTATGTGGCGAATGGTAAAACCAAGGTTAGGCCTTGCTGGAAGAGTTTTATTCAAAGCGAACTGTCAAGGGATTCCCATTATAACCCAACCGTGTAAGGAATGCAAAATCCGGGAACATAACACCGATATGACGGAAACTAGGGCGGCAAGAGTGGAACAAAACACTAGGCATAAGGCCGAGCCTTCCACCCTTTACCAAGTATATAGATGCATTAATTAAATAAGAGATATTGTGATATCCCAACAAATATCCATGTTCCAAACATGGAACAAGCTCCAATCTTCACCTGCAACTAACAACGCTATAAGAGGGGCTGAGCAAAGCGGTAACATAGCCAAACAACAGTTTGCTAGGACAAGGTGGGTAAGAGGCTTGGCTTAACAATATGGGAGGCATGATAAGCAAGTGGTAGGTGTCGCAGCATGGGCATAGCAAAAGAGCGAGCAACTAGCAAGCAAAGATAGAAGTGATTTCGAGGGTATGGTCATCTTGCCTGAAATCCCGCAAGGAAGAAGAATGAGTCCGTGAAGAAGACAAACGGACATAGACGAACAGGCCCTCACAAACGCGACATTATTGGAACCAACCCGAAGAAGAAACACCGGAAAGAAGCACACAACATAATAAACAACCAACACATGAACATGGTATGATATGCGGGATGCGGTATGTGATGCATATGCATGAATTGGAAATGAATGATTGGACCTGGCCTCAACATGGAAATCCAAGAGTGCCACTGGAAAGGTGAGATGATTTCGGTCGAAATCGATATAAAGATCACCGGAATCGGATGCACGGATTGGAAATTGCAAGTAAAACAAATATGGCACCGGTCTGCGATAAATAGCAAGTAGTCATCTAAATGCAACAAGATCAAAATGCTACAACACTCAAACATGGCAACAAAATATATGGCAGGGATCCACTCATGATGCTTGACAAAAGATGAACACTGAGCTACGGCTAATTCACTCAATAGCAGGTTCAAACAAGCATGGCAAAAGTGCAAATGATAACAGGTTTCAGACTTAGTGACATAACAACAAATCAAGAATTTATCATCAAGAAGCAATCTTTAGAGCATGAAAACTACATGCTACAGGAACATATCATGGCAACGCAAGGCATGGCATGAAGCTACTCTAAGCACATAACAAAAGTCCCTTAGTGACCTTGAGCCAAAAGGGATCAGAAAATACAATTGCAAGCATGTGAACATAGCAAAAACATAAACAGATTCAGACTTAGTGAAAAACTGGAGCATGGCAAAACAGTTAACGAGTAGGCATGTTTACGAGCGCGATGCACTCACTACAAAGCATGGCATGACAACTAAGCATACACCCATCAAGAAGACATGGCATATAAGCTAGACATGGCAAGAAAAACATCATAGCATGCACGGATCAACAACAACAAGCTTGGCAAATTTGCAAAACATGTTAACAATCTGCCAGGAACATTTATAGCAAAAGTAGAGCTCGATTGACTCAAGCTAGGGTGCTCCATAATTGCAAACAAAGACATGGACAGATAGAGCACCACCATATTAACAAAACATCCTTACTGATCATCCTCAAAAGAGGCATGGATCACTAGAAAACAACATGAACATATGGCATACAAACAATATCAGGACAAGGACTTAGTGAAAAACTAAGTCCCTGAAATCAGCATCATTGAGTAAGCCACTTTGCATGCTTGTGCTAGTCACCACAAATATCACAAAAATACATGGCATACACCCATGTAAAGATAACATGGCATTCTACAAAACACATGTAGAGCTCAGGATCATAGCATGCACACATTAATCATGGCAAAAATGACAAAAGGCCATTTGTTGAAACAGATCTGACATAATCATCACATAGCCCTCTTCCAACAGAATTTCGGGCATCAAGATGAGCTCAAATGAAAATGATGCAATGAGATGAAATGATGTACTCGTCGAGACGAACATTTTGATATGCTACATGCACGAATTGGAGCTACAGATGCAGAGTTATGCCATGATGAAAATGCCTAAAAATTACTGGGATAAAATGACTTAGGGAAAATTTGGACCTCGCGGAAAGTCAACGCGGGATGGCGCGGTGCGGGACGACGCGATTCACGATGGAGGGGCGCGTTTGGTTTGGATCTCGGTGGATCTCGTCCCACCTGGACAGATCTGACCGGATCCGACTCCGGCGAGGGCGAGCGGGTTCCGGCGAGCGGCGCGGGGCGGCACCGGAGGACGACGCTGGCGAGGCGGCAGCGGACGACGAGGAGGCTCTCCGCGGCGGAGCGCGCCAGCGACGAGAAGGGCGGCGGCCGGGAGATTGGCGGCGGGGTGCGGCGAAGAGGACGACAGGCGGCGGCGAGGCGCTCG
>NC_041392.1:412070037-412078123 GCF_002162155.2 Triticum dicoccoides
GCAGCGAGCGAGCGGGGCGGCGCCTGCGAGCACAGGCGGCGGGGCGCGTGGACGGGCGGCGGGCGCGGCGCTTGGCCCGCGGGGCCGGACGCGGGCCTGGCGGGCCGCGGCGGGTGCGGGGCGGATGGGGGCTGAGGTGGCGGCGCCCTATTAGAGAAGGGAGGAGGCGGAGGCGATGTGGCGCCTCATGATTGGCCGGGGCGACATGGCTGGAGGCGTTGGGCGCGTCCGGCGGTGGAGTGGACATGTCCGGCGCGGCCCGGAGGGAAAATCTAGGGTTTCGTCCGCGAAAATGAACGGGGTGCACATATTTATAGGTAGAGGGATCTAGGAGTGTCCAAATGAGGTGCAATCTTCGGCCACGCGATCGTGATCGAACGACCGAGATGATGGAGGAGGTTTAGGTGGGTTTGGGGACACTTTGGAGGGGTGTTGGGCTGCAACACACACGAGGCCTTTTCGGTCCCTCGGTTAACCGTTGGAGTATCAAACGAAGTCCAAATGGCACGAAACTTGACAGGCGGTCTACCGGTAGTAAACCAAGGCCGCATGACAAGTCTCGGTCCAATCCGAAAACATTTAACACCCACACACGAAAAGAGGTAGAAAGGGACACCGGGTGACATAGGAGCGCCGGATTGCAAAACGGACAACGGGGAAAATGCTCGGATGCATGAGACGAACATGTATGCAAATGCAATGCACATGATGACATGATATGAGATGCATGACATGCAAGCAATGACAAGGCAACTACATCGAATAACTGGAGGACACCTGGCACATCGGTCTCGGGGCGTTACAACACTCCACCACTACGAGAGGATCTCGTCCCGAGATCTAGAATGGCACCGGAGGGAAAACGGAAGAGAAAGAGAAGAGGTAAAACTAGGTTGCTCCTTTGACAAACGAGTGAAACCACAAATCTTGAGAGGTTGAACAAATTGAAAGGAAGAATGCAACGAACATGAACGAAGTTGATAGCACTCTGTTAAAAAAAATAAACAAGGAGGAACAAATTCGGGCAGCACTCTGATTGAAAAGAAAAGGAATTGAATAAGAACTTGATAAGATGAGAACATACTTGATGAAATCACAACATGCTGCCTCCGGAACTATTGAATGCATGGAACAAGGGGTAAGAAAGATCTCAGACATCACTCCGGTTGAAAAGAGATGCAAGGCTTGATAAGGCGAAAAAGAACTAGAGCAAAAAGGGCACAACACTCTGGTTAAACAAGATAGAGAGGAATAAGACTGATATAATTTGGACAGCACTTCGACTGTAAATGGAAGAAATTGAACATGATCTGGACAAACCGAGATGAGGAGTGAAAAGAGCAACATCACTAGACCTCTGGGAGAAAGAATAGAATAAGATAATTGAAATGAAAGAATAGAGAAGAAAATGCCAACTTCTGCCACAAAAGAGCTTGAAAAGGCATCCTTAGGCGAAGGGATCGAACGGAGTTGTTGGAAAACCAACAACAAAAGGATAAACTTGATATGGTCTTATGGAATACATGTCAAATTATGAGGTGACAACCTGCCACTCACGGGAAAAGAATTGGATTGGTATGACCAAGGAGGCGAGAAACTATTTCATCGGTAGGATAAATGAAGAACTTGGGTCATTTATGAGCACCATAATAGCAACAATCCTTAGGGAAGGCTTTAGGTGAAAATATTACCCAAGATAACTCAAATGACGAGATTGATGGATTTAAAATATCTCATCCTTGACGACATGTGAATCATGCAACATGAAACTCAAATTATCAAGAATGACATAATACCACCTCCAATGATACGGAAGAAGGAATTGCACTCCGGATTGCAAAATGAAGAATGTTTGAGCTCCTCTGAAAAGAATCTCAAAGAACACTTCGAGAAGGAATTAAATCTTTGATGAGCGATCATGTAGAGCCTCCATAAAGAACTCTGGTAACAAAGGATGATAAAAAGAAAGAGAAGTTGAAAAAACACAAGGTGAAGCCTTGCGATGATTTAGATAGAGATCTCCGTGATAATATAATTGATAGAGGTTGGAACTCCGGGAAAAAGAGAAGATGAAACAAATGAAACTGAGAATTTGAAGGGCCTCCGGAATAGGGAATTGATCATTTGGGTGAAACAAAGAATAAGAATTACGTTATGGGCATCCTTCACCAATTTAGATTGATGACAAGCAAACGGATTTGACATATTACTTATTCTTGTAGAAAATATTAAGAGAGATATAACATAAACTTGAGAAGGTATTCAACGATCCGCTGGTAGAATTTGGAAAGAACGAAAGAATTGATATGATAATGAAGGAAGAGAAAACTTGAATGAATCACCGTAAGAATTGAAAAATGATTGGAAAAAAGATAAAGAAACACCGGGAAGAATTAGCATATAAATAAAGATTCTTGAGGGAATGAGAACGAAAAGATCACGAGTTGATTAGAGATCACTTGAATGATGCACCGGTAAGATTGGAGAATGATAACTGAAAGCTGAGAGTGAATAAACCTGAATTGATGGACTCCGGATAATCAAACTGAGAAGACTCTTGAATTGCTCCGGATAGGTGAAAAGAATTCTCACAATCAAAACAATTATGAGAGGATGGCATCAAGCTAGAACCATGAATCTTGAAGAGAATGGAGCAAGATATGGAGGAAAACTCTTCTTCGGACTTCAAATGTCGAGAATGATGATGAGAAACACCACCATGAATTATTGATGCACTCCGAAATGAAAAATAGAAAAGGTTGAGCCAACGATGAAAAGAATTTGAAAGATCTTGGAGAAAAGGCATGTGACTGATGATAACTCATTCTTACGTCAAACTTGGAAAAGGAATATGAGGATAGCTCCGGGAAATTAGAAGAGTCAGGTAAGATCCTGGGAAAAACCCTGTGGGTTAGGGCCCACTCAAAAGAAACACCATTGAACGATTACTTGAAAGGGAGAATGCGCCGGTTGAATTAAATGGCTTGAATGAGATAACATCCTTGAAAGAGCTTGAACGAATGTAGAGCGAAAACACAAATCTTCTAGATATCTTGAGCACTCTGGAACAAAAGAATAGCGAGCGTGGAATGATTATGAGGTGCACCGGCATGAGAAGATATTTGAAATAAGGAAAGGAATGATCAACACTGAAAACTTGAATTTAAACCACCGGAGAAGAAAAAACAAAGAAGAATGATGAACTTGAGGCCCCATTAGAAAGACCATGAGAATCACCGGATAAGAACATTGATTGAAAAGAAAGAAGAGACTTCATATGAATAAGATGGATACTTGATTAAGAAATCTGAGTCCTTGAAGAAAAGGAGTGGGTGGGCGGGAAAAAAAACAAAGGCAACTTGGGACAAAAGAAGCAAACACCGTTGAGAAGACTTGAGTTGAACTTGCGGATGTTGAAAATGATCAGATCCACTTGAAGAGAAATACGCCGGTTGAAAAAGGATTGACATGACAATCTCAATTATCATGAAGGATTAGTATTCACATAGAAATATGAGAACACCATTTAGGAAAGGTATGGAATCAACACTTGACATTGAAGCAACTCGAATACCACAACTCAAAACAAAACAAGGATTGACTTGCAAAATAAGCCGGAACAAACATATGATAGAGATTTCGTCCAAAGTTTTCGTGGTGGGGCCTACACGGGCTCGATCGTACAACACCATCATGTACAAGGCAGTGCACATGACATATGAAGCGTCCCCGAGTCGGCATAGCCAAGGACTCTTTAAGACACAGCGAGACCACTGTAAAACCAACCGTGGATAGGCGGACCACTAGACATCGAACCCCAATTTCATATCATACATCTGTCGGAAAGATATCCTAAGAGCTACTTGAATTCCCACTTATAAACTCCCGAAACTTTCCGGTTATGCAATCAGGTGTTGGGGATACAGGGGAAGCATAATATCTCACCCAAAACTAGCAAATCCTACATCCAGCTGTATCCATCCTTCAACACATAACCAAGAAACCTTCGGAAATCGTTTACCTCAACCTTCGAAAAGCATTCGTTATACGAGTTATGGCAATACTCCTGAACTCCTGCCCCAGTAATGGGTGGCGTCGAGGTTATCTCACCAACAACTGCATAAAAGAGATTTTCGATGTCGGCGAAACTAAACTCAGGTATTCCAGAACTGCAACGATAAAATTGTGACGACAACACCTCGGAGCTCAACTCCCCGGGACACTGCCACAACCCCTAAATGTCAGGAAGCACCAAGAACAATGTTCTCGTCACAAAACCATTGGAACGATTCCAAGATACCCGCGTGATCCTAAATTTTTTTAGTGAAATTTGAGAAGAGGAAAGTCAAAACTCTACCTCAGGATGCCTCACCAGAGCGACGAAGGGACCGAGGAGTAAAAAGAATCCTACTCTCCGAGATATGTAATCCTAAATGACTCAAAACATTTTTCTAGACTCCACAACGCCAGCGATTCGATCAAGCAGGGGGCTCCTAAGGTAGGGGAAGGCTCTGATTACCAACTTGTAACACCCTCGATGCGGCTATATCTCCCACGTGTCGAAGCACAACTTAGAGGCATAACCGCATTGAAAGCAATGTCGCAAGTGAGGTAATCTTCACACAACCCATGTAATACATAAGGGAAAGAGATACATAGTTGGCTTACAATCGCCACTTCACACAATACATGAATAAAGCATTACATCATCCAGATACAATCAAGGTCCGACTACGGAACCAAAATAAAAGAAGACTACCCCAAATGCTACACAGATCCCCGATCGACCCCAACTGGGCTCCACTACTGATCATCTAGAATGAAACGACACAATGGAGAAGATCTTCATCGAGCTCCTCCGTGAGCTTGGTTGCGTCACCTGCACGTTCTCATCGGCACTTGCAAGCTGGTTTTGGAAGTATATGTGAGTCACGGGGACTCAACAATCTCACACCCTCGCGATCAAGACTATTTAAGCTTAAAGGTAGGGTAAAAGGTATGAGGTGGAGCTGCAGCAAGAGACTAGCATATTTGGTGGCTAACATACGCAAATGAGAGCGAGAAGAGAAGGCAAAGGCACGGTCGAACAACTACGATCAAGAAGTGATCCTAGAACAACCTACGTTAAGCATAACTCCAACACCGTGTTCACTTCCCGGACTCCGCCGAGAAGAGACCATCACGGTAACACACGCGGTTGGTGCATTTTTAATTAAGGTTAACTTCAGGTTTTCTACAACCGGACATTAACAAATTCCCATCTTCCCATAACCGCGGGCACGACTTTCGAAAGTTCAAATCCCTGCAGGGGTGTCCCAACTTAGCCATCACAAGCTCTCACGGTCAACGAAGGATATTCCTTCTCCCAAGACAATCCGATCAGATTCGGCATCCCGGTTACAAGACATCCTCGACAATGGTAAAGCAAGTCCAGCAAGACCGCCCGATGCACCGACATCCCGATAGGAGTTGCACATATCTCGTTCTCAGGGCAACACCGGATGAACACTACATACAGCTAAAACCTGCCCTCAAGTTTCCCCGAGGTGGCACCGCAAGTGGCTCTAGTTTGGACCAACACTTAGACAAGCACTGGCCCGGGGGGGTTAAAATAAAGATGACCCTCGGGATGCGTGACTCCCAAGGGAAAAAGGCTAGGTGGCGAATGGTAAAACCAAGGTTGGGCCTTGCTGGAAGAGTTTTATTCAGAGCGAACTATCAAGGGATTCCCATTATAACCCAACCGTGTAAGGAACGCAAAATTCAGGAACATAACACCGATATGACGGAAACTAGGGCGGCAAGAGTGGAACAAAACACTAGGCATAAGGCCGAGCCTTCCACCCTTTACCAAGTATATAGATGCATTAATTAAATAAGAGATATTGTGATATCCCAACAAATATCCATGTTCCAAACATGGAACAAGCTCCAATCTTCACCTGCAACTAACAACGCTATAAGAGGGGCTGAGCAAAGCGGTAACATAGCCAAACAACAGTTTGCTAGGACAAGGTGGGTAAGAGGCTTGGCTTAACAATATGGGAGGCATGATAAGCAAGTGGTAGGTGTCGCAGCATGGGCATAGCAAAAGAGCGAGCAACTAGCAAGCAAAGATAGAAGTGATTTCGAGGGTATGGTCATCTTGCCTGAAATCCCGCAAGGAAGAAGAATGAGTCCGTGAAGAAGACAAACGGACATAGACGAACAGGCCCTCACAAACGCGACGTTATCGGAACCAACCCGAAGAAGAAACACCGGAAAGAAGCACACAACATAATAAACAACCAACACATGAACATGGTATGATATGCGGGATGCGGTATGTGATGCATATGCATGAATTGGAAATGAATGATTGGACCTGGCATCAACATGTAAATCCAAGAGTGCCACTGGAAAGGTGAGATGATTTTGGTCGAAATCGATATAAAGATCACCGGAATCGGATGCACGGATTGGAAATTGCAAGCAAAACAAATATGGCACCGGTCTGCGATAAACTACAAGTAGCCATCTAAATGCAACAAGATCAAAATGCTACCTCACTCAAACATGGAAACAAAATACATGGCAGGGATCCACTCATGATGGTTGACAAAAGATGAACACTGAGCTACGGCTAATTCACTCAATAGCAGGTTCAAACAAACATGGCAAAAGTGCAAATGATAACAGGTTTCAGACTTGGTGAAATAACAACAAATCAGGAATTTATCATCAGGAAGCAATCTTTAGAGCATGAAAACTACATGCTACAGGAACATATCATGGCAAAGCAAGGCATGGCATGAAGCTACTCTAAGCACATAACAAAAGTCCCTTAGTGACCTTGAGCCAAAAGAGATCAGAAAATACAATTGCAAGCATGTGAACATAGCAAAAACATAAACAGATTTAGACTTAGTGAAAAACTGCAGCATGGCAAAACAGTTAACGAGTAGGCATGTTTACGAGCACGATGCACTCACTACAAAGCATGGAATGACAAACTAAGTATACACCCATCAAGAAGACATGGCATATAAGCTAGACATGGCAAGAATAACATCATAGCATGCACGGATCAACAACAACAAGCTTGGCAAAATTGCAAAACATGTTAATAATCTGCCAGAAACATTTATAGCAAAAGTAGAGCTCGATTGAATCAAGCTAGGGTGCTCCATAATTGCAAACAAAGACATGGACGGATAGAGCACTACCATATTAACAAAACATCCTTACTGATCATCCTCAAAAGAGGCACGGATCACTAGGAAACAACATGAACATATGGCATAAAAACAATATCAGGACAAGGACTTAGTGAAAAACTAAGTCCCTGAAATCAGCATCATTGAGTAAGCTACTTTGCATGCTTGTGCTAGTCACCACAAAGATCACAAAAATACATGGCATACACCCCTGTAAAGATAACATGGCATTCTACAAAACACATGTAGAGCTCAGGATCATAGCATGCACACATTAATCATGGCAAAAATGACAAAAGGCCATTTGCTGAAACAGATCTGACATAATCATCACATATCCCTCTTCCAATAGAATTTCGGGCATCAAGATGAGCTCAAATGAAAATGATGCAATGAGATGAAATGATGTACTCGTCGAGACGAACATTTTGATATGCTACATGCACGAATCGGAGCTAGAGATGCAGAGTTATGCCATGATGAAAATGCCTAAAAATTACTGGGATAAAATGACTTAGGGAAAATTTGGACCTCGCGGAAAGTCAACGCGGGATGGCGCGATGCGGGACGACGCGATTCGCGGTGGAGGGGCGCGTTTGGTTCGGATCCCGGTGGATCTCGTCCCACCTGGACGGATCTGACCGGATCCGACTCCGGCGAGGGCGAACGGGTTCCGGCGAGCGGTGCGGGGCGGCGCTGGTGGACGACGAGGTCTCCGGAGGACGACGCCAGCGAGGCGGCAGCGGACGACGAGGAGGCTCGCCGTGGCGGAGCGCGCCGGCAACGAGAAGGGCGCCAGCCGGGAGATTGGCGGTGGGGTGCGGCAAAGAGGACGACAGGCGGCGGCGAGGCGCTTTGCGGCGGCGCGCACGCGGAAGCCGAGGCCGGCG
>NC_041392.1:412078619-412086511 GCF_002162155.2 Triticum dicoccoides
GCGTGCAGACGGGCAGCGGGCGCGGCACTGGGCCCGCGGGGCCGGACGCGGGCCTGGCGGGCGCGGGGCGGATGGGGGCTGAGGTGGCGGCGCCCTATTGGAGGAGGGAGGCGGCGGAGGCAACGTGGCGCCTCATGATTGGTTGGGGCGATGTGGCTGGAGGCGGTGGACGCGTCCGGCGGCGGAGTGGACATGTCCGGCGCAACGCGGAGGGAAAATCTAGGGTTTCGTCCACGAAAATGAACGGGGTGCACATATTTATAGGTAGAGGGAGTTAGGAGAGTCCAAATGAGGTGCGGTTTTTGGCCACACGATCGTGATCGAACGACCGATATGATGGAGGAGGTTTAGGTGGGTTTTGGGCCACTTCGGAGGGGTGTTGGGCTGCAACACACACGAGGCCTTTTCGGTCCCTCGGTTAACCGTTGGAGTATCAAACGAAGTCCAAATGGCACGAAACTTGACAAGCGATCTACCGGTAGTAAACGAAGGCCGCAATACAAGTCTCGGTCCAATCCGAAAACGTTTAACACCCGCACACGAAAAGAGGTAGAAATGGACACCGGGTGACATAGGAGCGCCGGATTGCAAAACGGACAACGGGAAAAATGCTCGGATGCATGAGACGAACATGTATGCAAATTCAATGCGCATGATGACATGATATGAGATGCATGACACGCAAACAATGACAAGGAAACAACAGCGAATAACTGGAGGACACCTGGCACATCGGTCTCGGGGTGTTACAATAGGCCCTCTCTGGCACCCTATCGGAGGGGGCCATCATCACTGGAGGGCATGTAGGAGGATCCCGGAGGGGCCATCATCACCATGAAGGCCAAGTACCAGAGGGGGAACCTCTCCCCATCCAGGGGGAGGCCATGGAGGAGGAAGCACAAGGGGGGGGAACCTCTCCTCCTCTCTCTTGGTGGCACCGGAGTGCCATCGAGAGGGGAATCATCGCCGCAGTGATCGTCTTCATCAACATCACCATCCTCATCTCTTTTACGCGGTCCACTCTCCCGCACCCCGTTGTAATCCCTACTTGAACATGGTGCTTTACGCCACATGTTATGATCTAATGATGTGTTGCCGTCCTATGATGTTTTGAGTAGATATCTTTTGTCTTGGGTTGATTGATGATCTAGGTTGGTACGAGTTGTATGTTTTATTTTGGTGCTGCCCTATGGTGCCCTCCGTGTCGCGCAAGCGTGAGGGATTCCCGCTGTAGGGTGTTGCAATACGTTTATGATTCACTTATAGTGGGTTGCGTGAGTGACTGAGACACAAACCTGAGTAAGGGGGTTGTTGCATATGGGATAAAGAGGACTTGATGCTTTAATGCTATGGTTGGGTTTTACCTTAATGATCTTTAGTAGTTGCGGATGCTTGCTAGAGTTCCAATCATAAGTGCATATGATCCAAGAAGAGAAAGTATGTTAGCTTTATGATATTAATGCTTTATGATATGCTCTAATGCTGTTAACAATTGCCTAGGACAATTCTGCACACCGATCCACCATTATTCCACACTCGCTATTTATAATATTTAGTAATATATTCTAACTTTATCATAACAGCACCTACTTTCATATTTTAGCTCTCCGATATCATGCAAAGTTATCCACTTCATACCCACAACATAGTTTTATTTCTCGTTGCTAGTTGGAAGCAAACGTTCGGTGTACGTAGAGTCGTATCGGTGGCAGATAGGACTTGAGAGAATATTGATCTTACCTTTAGCTCGTTGTGGGTTCGACACTCCATACTTATCACTTTCACCATTGGGAAGTGCTAAGATGATTCCTTGCACTTGGGGATTATCATTATGCTTTTGGAAAACAAAGTTGATATCATCATACTAATGTGGACTACTACTTACAAGAAAATCACGATCTGCCGCGCTGCTTAAATGAACAAACACATGACCAAAGGGGCATCTAGTAGTGGAAACAACACCCATCCTCTTGGAATGGAGGAACTCCAGGAGTATCTCTCTGACATTAGTGAAAGCAACCTCACCGTGCGGCATTGGGATGATGGAGACAATGGTGATATCTTCATTGGACGACACTAGATTGTCGTGGATGACGCGGTGGCGAGCAGGTCAGCCTTCGACCTTAATAGCATGGTAACCTGCGGGAAGAAAAGGTGCAGGGTCGAAAGGGAAGGTGGCCATTGATGGAAACTCGAACGGAGCATAGGAGGAGAGAAACCCTGACGGAGGAGTAGAGAGCTGCAGTAGTGGTGGATTTGGACGGTGGGAGTGCGAGATGGCAGGGGCGGTAATGCTAGTGGTCAGTTGATTTGACTGAACAAGAGGATTTGTTATATCTCTAGGGGTGGGCCAGTAGCAGAAGCGAGGCGGTTGCCGCGGTCACTGGCCAAAATAAGATTTTGTGGTTGATTCGGGGCCCTGACCGCGAAAGATGGAGTGTTAACCGTGCCACCAAAATGGCAGGTGACCTGGATATGGTCCAAATACTTGCATCCTCTACACCTAATTCTGCTGGTGCATTTGGGCCGGAGATGGCCTGATGAGAGGTAGCGGACACAGAAATTGCGCCACGACCCTGAGCCCCCGATGAGAAGAGCGAGGCCCTGGCCCAGACATTTGAATGTCTGAGGATCCTGCCCTGCCTAGAGCAACATTATTGGGTGAGGTTAAGACAACATTAATGGCAGGCACTGATTGAGCCAAGCATTCCGAAACTGAAAGAACACGCGGATTACTGTCATGAACCCCATGAACTGGAGAATCAGAACAAGAAGAAAATGGGGGGATTGAAAAACAATGGCATAAAATCGACGATCACTAGGTCGGTCAACAAGAGTCCATTCCTATTCTAACTCTTGGAGGTAGAGTTGATATTATTTGTGAAAATCTGGACTGCCATGGCCCCAGAGAAAGAAACCCGCGTTAAAAAGCTCATTCACATAATTTCCACTTTTGATTATCGCAAAACCCACATCTTTGGACGAGACACTAAATTTGAATGACCAGTTCTGAAGGCAAGAGACTTTGAACCAAGAAGCATGCCCACCGAAGCAAGAATGGAGGATGAGACTGATCGATTCATTGTTGATGTGAAGCTTTGATCTGTAGATCTCGGCGACAAGGAATAATTCTCTGAGATTCCCACCGTCCGAATGATTCATCAGAACTCCAAATTGCTTCCAGATGTAGGCTTAAAATGCGAGACCTAGTTCAAACTTGAGGTCCGAGAGGGCCATGCTGGGGTGATCTTGTGATCGCCGATGCCAGAGTGGCGCCTGGCGGAAGGCTATGGATGTCGCGGCTGCAGTGGCAGGCAACAGGGCTAGTGGCTGTCGCGACCGGAGTGGCCGATGACAGGTCTGGTGGCTGCAGCGCCAGGAGTGGCCAGTGGCAGGGCTAGGTGCGAGGGTCGGGAAGCTAGTTTAAAAGGCATCACCAGTTTGCAGGTAAAATTCTACTCGACGAGGTGGAGTATCTCGACGATATGAGATGGTGGGGATTCTGGCGATAAGAGTCATAATCCTTTGTGAGTGGTCTAGACTATAATGGTGTGAGAGAAGGCCCCCCTCTAAAATGCCCCTAGTGCCTATTGTGTATCACAACTTATGAAAGGCTTCCATGTTGGTTCATAGGTAGTAGAAGGCTAGGACTCTGGCCCTTACGTCGGTTAAGACACACATAGGATTTCTTTCCTTGTTCGTAGAGTCCTTCCTTTCTCCTATATGTTGTATGGCGATATTCTTCCTCCCGAGATGGTGGCGAACCTTATGGGGTCTCGGGATTTTTGGGGCATCTTGGCATCGAAAGGAGGCAAGCCAATATGTGATTAACGTGTCATTGACAAGTCCCCCATGAGTACTCGTAATGGAGCAAGGTCCATTGGTAAGGTTGATATAGATACCCCTGGTCGCCTTTGTCTTGTCATCTTGCTTGGGAATTGTGATAGTTTCTCCTTCATCATCTTGTCTTGTGGTTGATATGTATTTGCCGACTCGATCAATAGGAATAATGATGTTTTCAATGTTCTATGTCGAATGATTTCACCATGTGTCGATAGGCAGACTATCGGTGCAAAGACCTTGTGCCTCCATGTTGATATTGATGAGCAAAGATCCGATGTAAATGCTCTAGTTGTGGATCAGTTCTCCATAGGTCATCCCCAACCTGTCAGTGGGAGGTAAATATTATTCCAATATTTCTTGTGTCGAGGGTTTGTGTGGCCATATTTTATACTGGCTATTGAGTTCTTGATGTGTCCCTGCCCATGGGGCTCCACGTATCATAGCAGGATGTGTTGGCATGTTGACCAACGGTAATTATGTGTGGTGGTGTTAAAGAGGCCTTCTTCCCAAAGCCCCTGAGTTTTGATCCTCTCTTGGCCTTGGTAATTTTTTGTCTTCCTGAGTAAATTCATACCAGATTCCTACTTCGTGGTCCTTTGTCCTTCAAACCCTGGTTATAAATATCTTCGTGAGGTGAGACTTTGCTCATTCCTTTTCTCGCCTCCTTCTATTGCCTCCGGCTGGGTTTCCTTCCTTTACCTCTGTTAGAGCCTCATGGCATTCGACAGTGAGTGGCCACTTCTCTTTGTGGACGAGTCATCTATGGTGGTGATGCTAGAGGATGACAAGCTTCCTTCTCATCTTTTCTTCCATGCCACCATAATGATTCGTCCATGGTTGTGGCTGAATCTTTTGGTCGAGGCTTGCGCTAATCACTTCTCCCTTTTTCTATACTCTTCTTATAGTGTACGGGATATCGGTGGTAAATCTTACCCCATATTCACTTTATCTGTCACTATTTACGTTCATTTGTGTGAGGCCTATCTAGGCTCGCCTCCAAATTGGTACTTAGTTTGGAGCTATTTTCAGTTGATTTGCCGGAAGAGGGGAATGAATTTTGGTCATATTTGTTGCACTCTAATGATGTGGTGATGTCCCTCCATGTGAGTGTTATGATCATCATGTCGAGGTTTGACAGGGTCAAGCTTCGTTGAGGATTTCCTCCATCACCGCGTTCGCCCGCTGCGGGATAGGCCCCGGGGTGCTCATGAATTTCTAACCCCATAGGTAACCCTTATAATCTTTTTTGCTATTATTCTCTTCTAGCATGATATCATTCTCTGAATTTTTCTTCCTAGAGTCCCTTCGGATTTTTTCGAGGATTGGGAAATTGAACGGGTACTTTTTGAGTATTTTGTCGAAGGTTCCTTGGCTTGGGTTTCAGGTGATACTCTAAGAGCCCTTGTGATTGCAGTTGAAAGTGCATCTAATCCCCTAGGTGGATTTTGGTAATTAATGTTAACATATCAAGGAATCAATGCCTCATACAAGTTTATTTAAAAAAATGTTTCTTGTGGGTGCAACTAAGGAATCGAAGGTGACCCCTACAAAATGCATGAAGATAAGTTTTGGCTAAGCCATAGGATTCCTATTTCTAATTTTAGCGACCCAAGATCACATCGAGTCCATAGGCATCCCGATACTATCAAAAGGGGATGATGGTGTCATGATGAGGTTCTTGCTCCATGTGCTTAAAGATCAAACTCCTCAAAATCCTTCAAATATTCCAACATATCTACCCAGTGTCATTCACTTTGGAGCCTCCGAGCACCTCAAGTTCATCAGATATTGCCATTGCACAAACCCTACCCATTCAGAGCCTTCAAGTACTCCACTCTTAATCATCGAAGCATCTGGAAAACCTCCTATTGACACATCAAAATCTTCGAAGAAAACATCTCGAAATTTCCAAAGTGATAACAGAGAGTGTGCCACTGCCCAAGTGTACACCTCGGAGGTTCTGAATGTTTTTTGCTTGAACCTTATGAGCCGTCTGAAAGTTGGTACCATTGTGCACATTGAAATTTTCGAGATGTGTAATAAAGTTGGTAATGGTCAGATTTCTGGTTCCTCCTATTTATACCACCACCTATCCCTCTAGTTCACTCAAAGAAAACTTCATTCCTCTATCATATATTGTGAAACAGAACCCCACCTCCTTGTGCTAACTAAAAAGGGCTTTGTATTCCAGCCATCCAATCCAATCCTTTGAGTTATAATCCCCTCTTGCTTTCAACTTATACTTCCCCAATCCAATAGCCAAGTATTGATAGAGTTAGAGTGTTGAGGAGATTAATTATCTTTCGAAGCAAAAGAGCAAGGGATTCATCACCAAGCAACCTCGATCTTGTTGATTTTGGAGGGTGTGTGTGCCTTCTATATAGGTAGGTGCTTGGAAGTCTTCAAAGATGTGAAGAATCCAAGAAGTTTGTAAAAGCTTGGAGACCATCTATTTCATGAAGATCTACCTTAGTGAGGGTAGTCCTTCCACTACAAAAATACACATTTGTTATGATATGCCTTTGTCATAGTAGGTCATGTTTTCTCTCACCCATGTACATCCATGACAGTTTTATGAAAGATTCAAGATAGTCATACTTGTTTTGTCGGGGATGTGTTCCATGACAATAATCACTTTTTCATCACCGAAGTGTCCACTTCTATGATGATAAATGGCGCGTCATGGAAGTGTTTTCATCAAGGGTAACCAACATGTGGCATCCACCATAAGGGGTTGCCGTTAAGCTATCAGGTGCGAGTTCCGGATCTCATACCCATTAACAGCCCCAACCAATGACAATTTTCCATGTATCAGATTCTCATTCGCTAATGGAGGCACGCGTTAGCTCTACGTTGTGAAAGGTGCCACCCATCAAACAGATGTATGCGCCTATGAAACATCAACGCGTGGCACAACCCAACAATGTCCCATTTAGTTAAAAAGGTCGGCCCGATAAAAGACCCACAAGATTTAGACCAAAGTTAGCGGGATGACCCGCTCAAGGACTACTTGTAAATAGCCCAATTACAACACCAGTCCATTTAGCGAATAAGGACCGGTGCCAATTCGATTTTTCACTGACCCATTGGACATTCGACATCATTGCGGCCCATCGGAAGTTCTGGCCCGTTAACAGACTATTGTGCCTTTGGGCCCAATTACGACTAGGTGTGCCTTCCGACCTACTAAAGGCCCGTGGCACACTTGGACCCATTTGCGGCCCGATGTTTCTTTCGGTTTGTCAGCAGACCGTGCTGGAATTGGGTCATTTTCTAGATGGTGTGTCTTTCGGACTGTTTGCGGCCCATTATGAGTTGGGCCCTTTTCCAGCCCAGTGTGTCTCTCAACCTATTAACGAACAGTGGTATAATTGGGCGCGTTTTTGGTCCATCGTGAATTTCGGCATGATAAAGCCTGCTATATATTTTAGCCCATTTATGGCGGTAGTTGGTTTTGGCATGTTAATGTTGTGACGCCCTGAGTCCGATGCGCCAGGTGTCTGCCAGTTATTCGCCATCATAGCCATGTCACTCACTTGAGTGTTTCATCTTGCCATGTCATCATGTGCATTGCATCATCATGTTTCCAAAATTTGCATCCGTCCGGTTTCCCCCAGTTCTCTCCGTTGTCCGTTCTGAGCCCAGACACACTTGCACGCGCCCGCAGCACCTCCAAAATATTGTTTTATAAATGTCCATAGAATGTTCTCGGAGTGGGATGAAAGTTGGCATCGGTCTTATTATAGTGTAGATAGACCTCCTGCCAAGTTTCGTCGCATTCGGAGCTCGTTTGATAGCCCAACCGTTAAACATATAGCAACATTATAGTCGGTTTATTCATCGGACGTTTCGGTCCCCGAAACTGCCGCCGAGCCTCTCCTTCTCTTCTCTCCTCTCAGCCCACTCCCACTCTAAACCAGCCCACCAACCCCCCCCTCTGCTCCGGACCGTCCGATCAAGATCGAACGGCTCCAAATTGGCCCCAAACCCACCAAACCCTAGCCCCTACCCTATTTAGGCACACCCACATGCCATTTTGGCCTTCTCCT
>NC_041392.1:412086937-412094610 GCF_002162155.2 Triticum dicoccoides
CCGGCAAGCGCCTCGCCGCCGGTGAGCACCACGTCGCGCCGCTCCATCTCTCTCCCTTTTTCCGCCATCCCTTTCCTGTAACCTCTCTCTCTCTCTCTCCGTTGCCAGGAAGCCGTGCCACCATCGTCGCTTTTCGCCGGCCCGTTGGCACCATCATCCGGCCGGATCCAGGGTCCCCAGGCCCGGATCTGCCCTGTCCCACGCCGCTAGACCTCCTCCCTCCCTTGCCGGAGTCCCGCACCGCCGTCAAGACCTCCACTTCGGTCCCTCCACTCTCTGCATCGTGCACGAGCACGAGGGTGATGCCCGCAACCACCCGAAATGGGCCGCGCCCGCGCGAAGCCCAGCCGCCTCCCCAGTGCCCAGGCGGCCTGCCAGGCCGCCTCCTCCACTGACTGGCCCATGAGGCTTGGTGAGTAGCCCCGCCCCCTGTGCACTGTTGGGCCAGCCTCTGTTTCAGCCTGTTCATGTTTTTTCCAGTTATGCGAGTTTGTCTAATTTCTAGAGAAAAGCAGTTTTGCAGAAAACCCCTTGTGGTTCATGCATATAATAACTTCACAACCATGCATCATAATTAAACAAACTTAATATGTAAAATGCTTAGAATTTTATCTAGTTTCATAATATGCTAATTTCATTCATGTTCAAAATGTTTAAAATGTTGTTTGTTTAAACTTTCTTAAATGACATGTTAAAATGTTTTAATTCATTACTAATTAACCGTAGCTCGGTTTTAAATAAACTTTATATGTAAATGGGGTACAAAAATGCATAGTTTAACATGGTGGCATTACTTTGCATGTTTAACAACTCTAAAATATGGTTTACGGCAGAACAGTACCAAATTCATAATATGCATATGGGGATTTTATGGAATTGTTGTTTGTTATTTCCGGCCTCATTTAAACTTGTCTAGATAGTTATTTTATATATGTTCACCTCTTGCCATGTTTAACAACATTTAATATTATTGAGTACATAACTGAGAGAGAACTAAATAAGTCATATGGTGTTTCGTCAATATGCAACTCGTTGCATTTTGAGCTCCTCTTAACTTGTAGTGTTGTTTGTGCACTTTGCCATGCGATGCCTCATTAAACCGAACATGCATCATACTTGATTGTGCATCATGCCATGTTTATGTGATGGTTGTTTAACATGTTGTTTGCTTCTTTCCGGTTGCGCTTCTCCTTGATAGGTCCAGTTACATTGCGTTTGTGAGGATCCGTTCGACTACGTTGGTTCGTCTACTTCTTGGTTTGTGTCTTCTTCCTAACGGGATTTCACGCAAGATGACGATTACCCTCGATATCACTTCTATCTTTGCTTGCTAGTTGTTCTCTCTATCGTTATGTCGCGCTACCTACCACTTATTTATCATGCCTCCCATATTGCCATGTCCAGCCTCTAACCCACCTTCCTAGAAAACTGTTGTTTGGCTATGTTACCACTTTTGCTCAGCCCCTCTTATAGTGTTACTAGTTGCAGGTGCCTTGCAGGTTGTTCCATGTGGGAACATGGATATGTTTGGGATATCATATTATCGATTGTTTTAATTTAATGCACCTATATACTTGGTAAAGGGTGGAAGGCTCGGCCTTTTGCCTGGTGTTTTGTTCCACTCTTGCCGCCCTAGTTTCCGTCATACCGGTGTTATGTTCCTTGATTTTGCGTTCCTAACGCGATTGGGGTTATGGGACCCCCTTGACAGTTTGCTTCGAATAGAAATCCTCCAGCAAGGCCCAACCTTGGTTTTAACATTTGCCACCACCACCTATTGCTTTTCCCATGGGAGTCGCGCTCCCAAGGGTCATCTTTATTTAACCCCCGGGGCCAGTGCTTCTCTAAGTGTTGGTCCGAACTGAGTAGACTGCGGGGCCACCTCGGGGAAACTTGAGGTCTGGTTTTACTCATAGGATGTCTCATCCGGTGTGCCCTGAGAACGAGATATGTGCAACTCCTATCGGGATTTGTCGGCACATTTCGGTGGTCTTGCTGGTCTTGTTTTACCATTGTCAAAATGTCTTGTAACCGGGATTTCGAGTCTGATCGGTTTGTTCAGGGAGAAGGAATATCCTTCGTTGATCGTGAGAGCTTGTGATAGGCTAAGTTGGGACACCGCTGCAGGGTATAAACTTTCGAGAGCCGTGCCCGCGGTTATGTGGTAGATGGGAATTTGTTAATATCCGGTTGTAGATAACTTGACACTTAACTTAATTAAAATGAATCAACCGTGTGTGTAGCCGTGATGGTCTCTTTTCGGCGGAGTCTGGGAAGTGAACACGGTTGGGTTATGTTTGAACGTAAGTAGTTTCAGGATCACTTCTTGATCACTTGTAGTTTAACGACCGTTGCGTAGTTTCTCATCTTACTCTTGTTCTTGTAAGTTAACCACCATATTTTCTTAGCGTTTGCTGCAACTCCACCTCATTACCACATCCTACCCATAAGCTTAAATAGTCTTGATCGCGAGGGTTTTGAGATTGTTGAGTCCTCGTGACTCATGGATACTTCCAAAACAGTTGCAGGTGCCGATGATACCAGTGCAGGTGACACAACCGAGCTCAAGTGGGAGCTCAATGAAGATCTTGGTCATTGTTATGTGTCTTCTCCGGATGATCAGTAGTGGTGCCCAGTTGGGACGATCGGGGATCTAGCATTTGGGGTTGTCTTCTTTTATTTTGGTTCCGTAGTCGAACCTTGACTGTACTCTGGATGATGTATGTTTAGCTTGTTATTTGTGTGAAGTGGCGATTGTAAGCCAACTCTTTATCCCTTTCTTATTCAGTACATGGGATTGTGTAAAGATTACCCCTCTTGCAACAAAACCACCATGCGGTTATGCCTCTAAGTCGTGCCTCAACACGTGGGAGATATAGCCGCAACGTGGGTGTTACAAGTTGGTATCAGAGCCATCCCCGACTTAGGATCCCCCTGCTTGATCGAACCGTTGACGTTGTCGAGTCTAGAACAAAAATATTTTGAGTCGTATGATTATATATATCGGAGAGTAGGATTCTTTTTACTCCTCAGTCCCTTCATCGCTCTAGTGAGGTCTCCTGACGTAGATGTTTTGTCTTTCCTTTGCTCAATTTTCACTAAAAAATTTTAGGATCACGCGGATATCTTGGGATCGTTCCGATATTCTTGTGACGAGCACATTGTTCTTGGTGCCTCCTAACATTTAGGGGTTGTGGCAGTGTCCCGGGGAGTTGAGCTCTGAGGTGTTGTCATCACAATTTTATCGTTGCAGTTCTGGAATACCTGAGTTTGCCAACATCGAAAATCTCTTTTATGCAATTAGTGGTGAGATAACCTCGACGCCACCCAGTATTGGGGCGGGAGTTTGGGAGTATTGCCAGATCTCTTATAACAGATGCTTTTCGAAGGTTGAGGTACACGATTTCCGAAGTTTTCTTGGTTATGTGTTGACGGATGGATACAGTGGAGCGTAGGGCTTGCTAGTTGTGTGATATATATTGTGCCTCCCTGTATCCCCAACACCAGATTGCATAACTAGAAATTTCCAGGAGTTTTTAGGTCGGAATTCAAGTATCATGTAGGATATCTTTGCAACAAACACATGATACAATATGGGGTCTATCATATGTTTGTTTCTGGCTTATTATGCAAGCCAAATCCTTTGTTTTGTTTTGAGTTGTGGTATTTGATTTGCTTCGATGTCAAGTGTTGGTTCCATACCTCATTCTAAGAGGTGTTCTCATGTTTCTATGGGAGTGCTAATCCTTCTTGTTCATCAAGATTGTCTTGTCAATCCTTTCTCAACTGGTGCTTTCATCTTCAAGTTATTCCATCCACTTCATCCTTGTAAGATCAACTCTCATCTTCTCAATGGTGTCGTTTCCCCATCCCCATTTATTTTCTTTCCCACCCTCCCGCCCTTTTTGTTCATGGAGTCTGAAGTCGATAATCGAGTATCCTTTTATTCATGTGGAATGGTCGTGCCAATTCTTTTCCATCCGAAGTGCTCCTCTTCAAGAGGATCCGATCATTTTCAACATCCGCAAGATCAACTCTAAGTTTTCTCAGCGGTGTTTGTGTCATCCGTCCCAAGTTGTCTTTGTTTTCGCCACCCTCCCACCCTTTTCTTCAAGGACTCAGATTTCTTATTCAAGTATCTTTTATTGATGGGAAGTCTCTCCATTCTTTTCCATCAATGTTCTTATCCGGTGATTCTCAGGAAGATACTAACAGAGCTTCAAGTTATCATTCTTCGTTCTCTTTTCTTTTCCGGTGGACTCATGTAACACCCTCGATGCGACTATATCTCCCACGTGTCGAGGCACGACTTAGAGGCATAATCGCATTGAAGGCATATGTCGCAAGTTAGACAATCTTCACAACATCCCATGTAATATAGACGTAATAAAAGGGGAGATAACATAGTTGGCTTACACTCGCCACGTCAATCAAGTACATAATTAACATTACATCATCCAAACACTCATGGCCCGACTACGGCGCCAAAATAAAAGAGAACCCAACATGCGACACGGTCCCGATCACCCCCAACTGGGCACCACTACTGATCATCAGGAAAGGAGACATAGTAACATTGAGAGTCTTCGTCGAACTCCCACTTGAGCTCAAGCGCGTCACCTGGAGCGGAATCATCAGGCCCTGCATCTGGTGTAATAGTAATCTGTGAGCCACATGGACTCAGCAATCTCGCACCCTCGCGATCAAGACTATTTAAGCTTATAGGTAAGGCAAGGTAAAAGTATATGGGGAGCTGCAGCAAGCGACTAGCAAATATGGTGGCTATTCTGAATGCAAAAGAGAGCGAGAAGAGGAGGCAAAGCGCGAGCGAGAAACTAGAGGACAACCTGCGCAAACATTACTCCAACACCGTGTCCACCTCCCGGACTCCGCCGAGAAGAGGCCATCACGGTAACACACTCAGTTGATTCATTTTAATTAAATTAAGGTTCAAGTTATCTACAACCGGACATTAACAAATTCCCATCTACCCATAACCGCGGGCACGACTTTCGAAAGTTCAAAACCCTGCATGGGAGTCCCAACTTAGCCCATGACAAGCTCTCACGGTCAACGAAGGAATAGACCTCCTCCCAAGACGTTCCGATCAGACTCGGTATCTCGGTACTTCAAGACAACTCCGACAATGGTAAAACAAGTCCAGCAACACCACCCGCTGTGCCAACAAATCCCGATAGGAGCTGCACATATCTCGTTCTCAGGGCACACCGGATAAGCTAAGCGTACGGGAACCAACGTAACCCAAGTTGCCAAGGGACGGCCCCGCATGGTGCTCTAGGTTGGACCAACACTCAGAGGAGCACTGGCCCAGGGGGGTTTAAAATAAGATGACCCTTGAGTCCGCGAAACCCAAGGGAAAAGGCTAGGTGGCAAATGGTAAAACCAAGGTTGGGCATTGCTGGAGGAGTTCTATTCAAAACGGACTGTCAAGGGGTTCCCATTATAACCCAACCGCATAAGGAACGCAAAATCCGGGAACATAACACCGATATGACGGAAACTAGGGCGGCAAGAGTGGAACAAAACACTAGGTGAGAGGCCGAGCCTTCCACCCTTTACCAAGTGTATAGATGCATAAAGATAACATGGCAATATAATGATATCCCAACAAGTAAAATAAATGTTCCAACAAGGAACGGCCTCCAATCTTCACCTGCAACTAGCAACGCTATAAGAGGGGCTGAGCAAAGCGGTAACATAGCCAATCAACGGTTTGCTAGGACATGATGGGTTAGAGGTTTGACATGGCAATTTGGGAGGCTTGAAAGCAAATGGTAGGCATCGTATCATTGGCATAGCAAAAGAGCGAGCAAACTAGCATAGCAAAGATAGTAGTGATTTCGAGGGTATGATCATCTTGCCTGCACAGTTGTCAGAGTTGACTGGATCCTCGAAAGCAAACTCAACGGTCTCCTCGTTAGCGAACTCGTCTCCCGGCTCTACCCAAACAAGACAAACAAGCAACAAGGACACAATCAACCACGTGCAAGACTCAAACAATATGATGCAATGATGGTATGCTATGCGGGATGCGATGCGGGATGCATATGCAAGATTTGACAAGGGATGCATGAACCTGGCCTCAACTTCGAAATCCAAGGGTGCCACTGGAAAGATGAGATGAAAACGCTTGAAAACGATATAAAGAACGCCGGAATTGGAGTTACGGTTTGAAAATGGCAAGCGATTCAAAAATGACACCGGTCTGCGATTTACAGCAAGTAGCCTTCTAAATGCAATGAGATGAACATGCTACAGCACTCAAACATGACAACAAAATACATGGTAGGGATGAATTCAAGATGCTTAACAAAAGTCTAGCACTAAGCTACGGCCAATTCATCCATTAACAGGTTCAAACAAGCATGGAAAAAATGCATATGGCAAACAGATCTCAGACTTAGTGAAATTAACACTTGTCTGGAATTTCAGATCAGGTAGCACTCTTTTGGAGCAACAAAACTACATGCTACAGGACCTGAACATGGCAAAGTAAAGCATGTCATGGAGCTACTCAAAGAGCTTAACGGAAGTCCCTTAGTGACCTTGAGCCAAAAAGGACCAGAAAATACAATTGCAAGCATGTGAACAAGGAAAAAACATAATCAGTTTTCAGACTTAGTGAAAACTGACACATGCTGAAACATAACTCAAGTAGGCATGTTTACGAGCTCGATGCACTCAACACGGAGCAAGTCATGACTAACTAAGCATACACCCATCAAGAATACACAAAATTCAAGCGAGACATAGCAAGAACAATAACATAGCATGCACGGACAACTACAACATCATCGGCAAAATTGCAAACAAGTTGACAATCTGCCCAGATTCACAAAGTAGCAAAAGTAGAGCTCAATTGACTCAAGCTAGGTTGCTCCATAATTGCAACCAAAGACATGTATGGATAGAGCAATACAAGATTAACAAAACATCTTTAATGATCATCCTCAAAAGAGGCACGGATCACTAGGAATCAACATGAACATATGGCATCATGAGATAAACAGCTCAAGGACTTAGTGGAAATGCTAAGTCCCTGAAATCAGAATTAACAAGTGCACCACTTTGCAAGCTTGTGCTAGACACCACACACATCACAAAAATACATGGGTTGCACCTCTGGAAAGATGACAAGACCCTTAACAAAACATATGTAGAACTCATGGGCATAGCATGCACATAATAATCATGGCAAAAATGACAAAAAGCTAAATGAAGTAACAGATCTGACAATTATCTCAAGTAGCCCTCTTATAACATCATTTGGGGCATCAAGATGAACTCAAATGAAAATTATGCAATGGAATGAAATGATGTACTCTCTGAGATGAACATTTTGATATGCTATATGCCCAAAACGGAGCTACGGATGCAAAGTTACAAGGCCATAAACAGGAGCATATGGATCTGTGGAAACAGGGACTTAGAAGAAAAAAACACCTCCGGATCTAGGGTTTGACCCGGGCACGCAAAACGAGGCGGCGGTGCTGCTCGCCGGAGTTCGAAGACGGCGGCCGGCGAGGTCGAGGTCGCCGGATCCGGTCGCTCCTCGACCGGATCTGGCCGGAGGAGGGAGGGGACGGCGAGGCGGCAGCGGAGGGCGGCGTCGGCGGGGCGGCGGAGCCGCGGCGGCCGGCGACGAGCTCGGG
>NC_041392.1:412095076-412199011 GCF_002162155.2 Triticum dicoccoides
AGCAGCGTAGGCGGCGCTCGGGCGGCGGGGAGGCGGGCGAAGCGCGAGACTCGGGCCGGGAGGGCCGCGGTCGAGCCACGCGGGCCGGCACGGTGGGAGGCGGCGGAGCCGCCACGTGGCGATCGCTGAGAGGGCGCGGGCAGCGGCAGACGTTGTCCGGCGCGCGGAGAGGAGAGGGGAGCTAGGGTTAGGGTCGACTTGATCCGAAATTTTTGAGGAGGAGCCTATATTTATAGGTAGAGGGAGTTAGGAGAGTCCAAATGAGGTGCGGTTTTCGGCCACGTGATCGTGGTCGAACGCTCTAGACGATGGAGAGGGTTTAGGTGGGTTTTGGGCCAAATTGGAGGGGTGTTGGGCTGCAACACACACGAGGCCTTTTCGGTCCCTCGGTTAACCGTTGGAGTATCAAACGAAGTCCAAATGGTACGAAACTTGACAGGCGGTCTACCGGTAGTAAACCAAGGCCGCTTGGCAAGTCTCGGTCCAATCCGGAAATGTTTAATCCCCACACACGAAAGAAAAGGTAGAAATGACCACCGGAGGAGAACGAAGCGCCGGAATGCAAAACGGACAACGGGGAAAATGCTCGAATGCATGATATGAACACGTATGCAAATGCAATGCACATGATGACATGATATGAGATGCATGACAACGATAACAACACACGGAGGCAAAAACCCGAACCCGAGGAAATAAAATAACTTAACGCCAGAAACAGACAAGAGTTGGAGTACAAATTGGGAAAGTTACATCCGGGGTGTTACAACTCAATTCAAGCTTCGGTGTTGAGCATATTCCTTTCATTTGTCCAATGCTTTATCATGGTGGTGCACCTCTCAACCATCTACTTCTCGCCATTCATTTGTTCTGGAGTATTGAAGATATCTCAGGAGATTCGTGTTTTCATTCCTAATCCGTTCAAGATATCTCGAGGTTGTTATCTCATTCAAGCCATTTAATTCAACCGGCGCAATCTCTCTTTAAATTGTTCAACGGTGTATCTTTTGAGTGGGCCCTAACCCACAGGTCTTTTACCAGGATCTTACCTGACTCTTCTAAATTTCTCGGAGCTATTCCCAAATTCATTTCAAAGTTGGACGTAAGTATGAGTTATCATCAGCCAAATGTCTTTCTCTAAGATCTTTCGAATTATTTTCATCGTGGGTTCAACCTTTCTAATTTTCATTCCGGAGTGCCTCAACAATTCATGATGGTGTTTCTCATCGTCATTCTTGTATTGTGAAAACCGAAGAGGAGTTCCTCTTATATCCTTACCCGTTCTTCCAAAAATGCGAAATTCAAGCTTGATGCCATCCTCTCATAATTTTTTTTCGATTGTGAGAATTCTTTTCACCCATCTGAAGCATTTCAGAAGTTTTTCTCATTTCTATATCATCGGAAGGCCATCATTTCTGAAGATTCTCTTTGTTCTAAGCTTTTCGCTACCGGTATCCAAATCTCACTGGTGCATTGTTCAAGTATTCTCTATTCAGCTTGCCATCTCTTCATTCCCTGGTATCCAAATTCACTCAAGCATCTTCGTTCGTTTTCTAATTCTTCCCGGTGATTCGTCCCTTCTTGCTACATCCAGTTTCAATTCTTATGGTGGTTCGTTCAAGATTCATCTTCCTTTGTTATCATACCAATTCATTTGTTCCTTTCCAAATCCTACCGGTGGTTTGTTCAAGTCTTTGCCAAGATTGCGCTATATCTCGCCAATCCATTTCAAGAAGAACAAGTATCATGCCTATACATTGCTTGTCATCAATTTAATTGGATGAAGATAAGCATACAATAAATCTTATTCTTTTTTCCTCGAGGTGTTTCAATTCTGTTCTTGTAGAGATTGTTCATGATGAGTAAACTCTTGATTACAAGTGATTCATCTTTCTTTCCGGAGTTGTTCATCATGTCACATTCTTGGTTCGAGATGCTTCATATTTTCTTTTCGGAGTTCCAAGCTCTCTCATTTATCTCGTCGCGAAGCTCTATCTGAATCATTGCAAGGCTTCACCTTGTGTTTTCAACTTATCTTTCTTTCTATCATACTTTTATTACCGGAGTTCTTCATGGAGGTTCTACATGGTGGTTCGTCAAGGATTCTTTTCATTCTGAAATTGTTCTTCAAGATTTCTCTTGAAGTTCAGATCCGCCAAGCTATACTCGAAAATAAACATGGTGCTCAACGCATGTCTTGTTTTCAGGAGTTCAAGCATTCTTCATCTTGCATTCTGAAGTGCAATTCTTTCTCTCTTATCTTCTGAGGTGGTGCTATGTCATTATTGACAATTTCCCTTCGTGATTCAACTTGTCAAGAATGAGATATTTTAAATCCATCAGTTTCCCTTCCGTCAGGAGATCTTTTGCAACCAATCAATCTATTAGTTGGAGCTATCTTGGTCTAGATTTCACCTAAAGCTTTTCCAAAGGAATGTTGCTATTGTGGTGCTTATCAATGATCCAATCTTATCCTTCCCATCTCGGTGAAGAAGTTTTTCATCTCTTCATTGTCCTCTACCAATCATTGTTTTCGGTGGCAGAATTTCACCTCAGTTTTGAGATGTTTTCCATAATCCCACTACAAGCTTATTCGTTTCATTGTTGGTTGTTCCAACAACTCCGTTTTAACCTTCTTGGAAGGGTGCTTTCCTAGTTCATTGGTGGCAGACGTTGACTTTTTCTTCTCCATTATGTGATTCCAATGATCTATCTTCTTTCATTTCTATCGGAGGCATTGTGATGTTGCTCTCTTCACTCATCATCTCGAATTGAGGATCGTGTTCTTTTCATGCTTATCCTTTTAACCAGAGTGTTGTGTCATATCTTCAAGTTCTTTCCATATTATCAAGTCTTGCATCTCTTTTCAACTGGAGTGCTGTTCGTATTTGTTCTTCCTTGTTCCTTGTTCATTCCGTTTCAACCAGAGTGGTTTGAATTCCTTCTTCTCCATTGTGCTCGGCATTCATAGTATTGCAACCTCCAAGGTTCACATGGTGTTCCTTGTTCCTCTTTCCTAACGGAGTGTTTTCAACTTCGTTTATCTCCGTTGTATTTTTTCTTTCCAATTGTTTAACCTCGCAAGGTTCTTTGGTTTCACTCGTTTGTACAAGAAACAACTTAGTTTACCTCTCCCCTTCCTTTTCTGCTTCTCTCCAGTGCCATCCTAGATCTCGGGACGAGATCCTCTCGTAGTGGTGGAGTGTTGTGATGCCCCGAGTCCGATGCGCCAGGTGTCTTCTAGTAATTCACCGTCGTCGCTATGTCATTCGCTTGAGTGTTGCATCTTTCCATGTCATCATGTGCATTGCATCATCATGTTTTCAAAACTTGCATCCGTTCGGTTTCCCCTAGTTCTCTCCATTGTCTGTTCTGAGCCCAGACATACGTGCACACACCCGTGACACCTCCGAAATATTATTTTATAAGTTGGCGTGCGGTCTTATTATAGTGTACATAGACCGCCTGTCAAGTTTCGTCGCATTCAGAGCTCGTTTGATACCCCAACTGTTAAACATATAGCGGCATTATAGTCGGTTTATTCATCACACGTTTCGGCCCCCGAAACTGCCACCGGGCCTCTCCTTCTCTTCTCTCCTCTCAACCCAAGGCCTCTCTTCACAGCCCACTCCCACTCTAAACCATCCCACCAAACCCCCCTCCGCTTTGGACCATCCGATCGGGATCGAACGGCTCCAAATCGGCCTCAAACCCACCAAACCCTAGCCCCTACCCTATTTAGGCACACCCACATGCCATTTTGGCCTTCTCCTTCCTCCACCTCGAAATCCGCTCCCCCCCAATCATCAGTGCCGCTGCCCACCTCCATTTCCGCACCTTCCCAGCCGGTCGCCACTTGGCGCCATCTGAGTGGTTGCGCCGCCAGCCAGCGCCTTCGTAGCCAACACCGTGCCTCCATGTCGCCCTGGCCCCCCCGTGCCGCCACAGCCGGCACGAGGCCCGCGAAACCCAGACCGAGGCCCGCCCAGACCGGATATGGGCCCGAGTGCCCCACACGCGCACCAGTCGCTCACTGCCGCTCCTCCCGAGCTCCGCCGCCTCCTTAGTCCTCGCTGGGCCGCTCCGTCACCACATCAGCGAGCCGCACCGGCGAGTGCCTCGCCGTCGATGAGCACCAGGTCACGCCATCCCGTCTCTCTCCCTTTTTCCATAGTCCCTCTCCTGTAAACCCCCTCTCTCTCCATGGCCAGGAAGCCATGCCGCCGCCGTCGCTTGTCGCCGGCCCCGTTGGCGCCGTCATCCGGCTGGATCCGGGGTCCCCAGGCCCGGATTTGCCCTGTTCCGTGCTACCTGTTGAGCTTGCGTTCGTTTTCCCTTGAAGAGAAAAGGCTGATGCAACACAATAGCGTAAGTATTTCCCTCGGTTTTGAGAACCAAGGAACCAATCCAGTAGGAGGTAACACACAAGTCCCCTAGTACCTGCACAAACAAACAAGAACCTCGCAACCAACGCAATAAAGGGGTTGTCAACCCGTTCACGGTCACTTACAAAAGTGAGATCTGATAGAGATAATAAGATAAATATTTTTTATATTTTTGTTGTATAGATTGGAAAATAAAGATTGCAAAATAGAAATAGCAAATTGATAGGAAAATAATATGATGGAAGATAGACCCGGGGCCGTAGGTTTCACTAGTGGCTTCTCTCAAGATAGCAAATTCTACGGTGGGTGAACAAATTACTATTGAGCAATTGATAGAAAAGCGCATAGTTATGAGAATATCTAGGCATGATCATGTATATAGGCATCACGTCCGTGACAAGTAGACCGAAATGATTCTGCATCTACTACTATTACTCCACACATCGACTGCTATCCAACATGCATCTAGAGTATTAAGTTCATAAGAACAGAGTAACACATTAGGCAAGATGACATGATGTAGAGGGATAAACTCAAGCAATATGATATAAACCCCATCTTTTTATCCTCGATGGCAATAATACAATACGTGCCTTGCTGCCCCTGCTATCACTGGGAAAGGACACCGCAAGATTGAACCCAAAGCTAAGCGCTTCTCCCATTGCAAGAAAGATCAATCTAGTAGGCCAAACCAAACTGATAATTCGAAGAGACTTGCAAAGATATTAAATCATACATAAAAGAATTCAAAGAAGAATCAAAGATTGTTCATAAACCCACAATTCATCGGATCTCGACAAACACACCGCAAAAAGAATTACATCGAATAGATCTCCAAGAGAATCGAGGAGAACTTTGTATTGAGATCCAGAGAGAGAGAAGAAGCCATCTAGCTAATAACTATGGACCCGAAGGTCCGCGGTAAACTACTCACACATCATCGGAGAGGCTATGGTATTGATGTAGAAGCCCTCCGTGATTGATTCCCCCTCCGGCGGAGCGCCGGAAAAGGCCCCAAGATGGGATCTCATGGGTACAGAAGGTTGCGGCAGTGGAAATAGGGTTTTGTGGTGCTCCTGGATGTTTTCGAGGTATATGGGTATATATAGGAGGAAGAAGTACGTCGGTGGAGCTGCGAGGGGCCCACAAGGGTGGGACGCGCGCTTGCCCCTTGGGCGCCCCCCTGCCTCGTGGCCTCCTCGCTTATTTCTTGACGGCCACTCCAGCTCTCCTGGGTCACGTTTGTTCCAAAAATAACTCTCTCGAAGGTTTCATTCCGTTTGGATTCCATTTGATATTCCTTTTCTGTGAAACACTGAAATAGAAAAAAAAACAGCAATTTGCAGTGGGCCTTTGGTTAGTAGGTTAGTCCCAAAAATAATATAAAAAGGTATATTAAAGCCCATTAAACATCCAAAACAGATAATATAATAGCATGGAACAATCAAAAATTATAGATACGTTGGAGACGTATCAAGCATCCCCAAGCTTAATTCCTACTCGTCCTCAAGTAGGTAAATGATAAAAATAGAATTTTTGATGTGGAATGCTACCTAGCATAATTCTCAATGTAATTTTCTTTATTGTGGCATGAATGTTCAGATCCGAAAGATTCAAGACAAAAGTTTAATATTGACATAAAAATAATAATACTTCAAGCAAACTAGCAAAGCAATCATGTCTTCTCAAAATAACATGGACAAAGAAAGTTATCCCTACAAAATCATATAGTCTGGCTATGCTCCATCTTCACCACACAAAATATTTAAATCATGCACAACCCCGATGACAAGCCAAGCAATTGTTTCTCACTTTTGATGTTCTCAAACTTTTTCAATTTTCATGCAATATATGAGCGTGAATCATGGATATAGCACTATAGATGGAATAGAATGGTGGTTGTGGAGAAGACAAAAGGGAGAAGACAGTCTCACATCAACTAGGCGTATCAACCGGCTATGGAGATGCCCATCAATATATATCAATGTGAGTGAGTAGGGATTGCCATGCAACGGATGCACTAGAGCTATAAGTGTATGAAAGCTCAACAAAAGAAACTAAGTGGGTGTGCATCCAACTCGCTTGCTCACGAAGACCTAGGGCATTTTGAGGAAGCCCATCATTGGAATATACAAGCCAAGTTCTATAATATAAAATTCCCACTAGTATATGAAAGTGACAACATAGGAGACTCTCTATCATGAAGATCATGGTGCTACTTTGAAGCACAAGTGTGGTAAAAGGATAGTAACATTGTCCCTTCTCTATTTTTCTCTCATTTTTTATTTGGGCCTTTTTCTCTTATTTTTTATGGCCTCTTTTTTTCTTTTATTTTTTTATTTTCATCCGGAGTCTCATCCCAACCTGTGGGGGGATCATAGTCTCCATCATCCTTTCCTCACTTGGGACAATGCTCTAATAATGATGATCATCACACTTTTATTTACTTACAACTCAAGAATTACAACTCGATACTTAGAACAAAATATGATTCTATGTGAATGCCTCTGGCGGTGTACCGGGACGTGCAATGACTCATGAGTGACATGTATGAAAGAATTATGAATGATGGCTTTGCCACAAATACGATGTCAACTACATGATCATGCAAAGCAATATGACAATGATGGAGCGTGTCATAATAAGCGGAACGGTGGAAAGTTGCATGGCAATATATCTCGGAATGACTATGGAAATGCCATAATAGGTAGGTATGGTGGATGTTTTGAGGAAAGGTATATGGTGGGTTTATGGTACCGGTGAAAGTTGTGCGGTACTAGAGAGGCTAGCAATGGTGAAAGGGTGAGAGTGCGTATAATCCATGGATTCAACATTAGTCATAAAGAACTCACGTACTTATTGCAAAAATCTATTAGTTATCAAAACAAAGTACTACGCGCATGCTCCTAGGGGGATAGATTGGTAGGAAAAGACCATCGCTCGCCCCGGCCACCACTCATAAGGAAGACAATCAATAAATAAATCATGCTCCGACTTCATCACATAACGGTTCACCATACATGCATGCTACGGGAATCACAAACTTTAGAACAAGTATTTCTCAAATTCACAACTACTCAACTAGCATGACTCTAATATCACCATCTTCATATCTCAAAACAATCATCAAGTATCAAACTTCTCATAGTATTCAATGCACTTTTTATGATAGTTTTTATTATACCCATCTTGAATGCCTTTTATATTAGGACTAATTTTATAGCCAAAGAAAATTACCATGCTGTTCTAGAAGACTCTCAAAATGATATAAGTGAAGCATGAGAGATCAATAATTTATATAAAATAAAACTACCACCATGCTCTTAAAGATATAAGTAAAGCACTAGAGCAAAATTATCTAGCTCAAAACATATAAGTGAAGCACTAGAGAAAAATTATCTAGCTCAAAAGATATAAGTGAAGCACATAGAGTATTCTAATAAATTTCGATCCATGTGTGTGTCTCCAAAAGGTGTGTACAGAAAGGATGATTGTAGTAAAATAAAAAGCAAAGACTCAAATCATACAAGACGCTCCAAGCAAAACACATATCATGTGGTGAATAAAAATATAGCCTCAAGTAAAGTTACTGATGGACGAAGACGAAAGAGGGGATGCCTTCTGAGGCATCAACAAGCTTAGGCTTTTGGTTGTCGTTGAATTTTACCTTGGGGTGCCTTGGGCATCCCCAAGCTTAGACTCTTGTCACTTCTTGTTCCAAAATCCATCAAATCTTTACCCAAAACTTGAAAACTTCACAACACAAAACTCAACAGAAAATCTCATGAGCTCCGTTAGTATAAGAAAACAAACCACCACTTCAAGGTACTGTAATGAACTCATTATTTATTTATATTGATGTTAAACCTACTGTATTCCAACTTCTCTATGGTTCATACCCCCCGATACTAGCCATAGATTCATCAAAATAAGCAAACAACACACGAAAAACATAATCTTACAAAAACAGAATAGTGTGTAGTAATATGTAGGTTTCGAATACTTATGTAATCCCAAAAATTCTGAAATAAATTGGTGGACATTAGGAATTTCTCTATTAATCATCTGAAAAATAATCAACCTAATCGCACTCTCCAGTAAAAAATGGCAGCAAATTGTGTGACCGCTAAAGTTTCTGTTTTTTACAGCAAGATCACATAAACTTCCCCCAAGTCTTCCCAAAGGTTCTAATTGGCACAAACACTAATTAAAAGCATAAAACCACATATAAAAAGAAGTTAGATGAATTATTTATTGAATAAAAGCAAGGAAAAATATTGGTTTGTCTCCCAACACGTGATTTTCTTCAAAGCCTTTTAGCTAGGCAAAAGGTTTCAACGATGCTCACATGAAAGACAAGAATTGAAGCACAAAGAGAGCATCACAAAACACGTGACAAACACATCTAAGTCTAACATACTTCCTATGCATAGGCATCTTATAGGCAAACAAATTATCAAGGCAAGCAAAAACTAGCATATGCAAGGAAGCGGAAAGAAACAATAGCAATCTCAACATAACGAGAGGTAATTTAGTAACATGAAAATTTCTACAACCATATTTTCCTATCTCATAATAATTACATGTGGGATCATAAGAAAATTCAACAAAATATCCATCACATAAAATATTCTCAACATGATCCACATGCATGCAAAGTTGACACTCTTCTGAAATAGTGGGATTATCATTAACTAAAGTCATGACCTCTCCAAACCCACTTTTATCAAAAACTTCATAGGATTGAACATTCTAAAAATATGTGGGATCGAAAGTTGACACTCTTCCAAACCAACTTTCAATATTATTGCAAACATT
Source organism: Triticum dicoccoides (assembly GCF_002162155.2). Classification (NCBI taxonomy): domain Eukaryota; kingdom Viridiplantae; phylum Streptophyta; class Magnoliopsida; order Poales; family Poaceae; genus Triticum; species Triticum dicoccoides. The sequence goes on from NC_041392.1 coordinate 412,104,280, forward strand.
ATAATCAATCTTATATTCATCATGGGGCTTAAATAAATTTTCAAGATCATAAGAAGAATCACCCTAGTCATGATCACTGCAACAAGTAGTAGACATAGCAAAACTAGCATCCCCAAGCTTAGGGTTTTGCATATTATAAGCACAATTGACATTAATAGAATTTATATTATCATCATTGCAATCATACTTTATATTCAAAGATCCATCATGAATCACTCCACAAAGTACTTCATCACAATTTTCAGATTCACGAATTTCAAGCAAAACTTCATAAAGATAATCTAGTGCACAAAACTCACTAGCAATTGGTTCATCATAATTGGATCTCTTAAAAAGATTAGCATGCGGATGAGGATCCATAGATCTTAGGTTCTTCGTTTAGCAATAAATAAGCAACTATTCCAACCAAACAAGCAAACGAGCCAAGTAAGACATCAAAGCAAATGGAAAGATGAACAGAAGAAGGGCGAATAAAGCGGCAAGGGTGAAGTGGGGGAGAGGAAAACGAGAGGCAAATAGCAAATAATGTAATGCGATGGATAAGAGTTTGTGATGGATACTTGGTATTAGCACCGGAAATCCGCACGTTGGTGCGAGATCAAAGCTTCACTTGACTTGGTGTGAACCTCCCCGGCAACGGCGCCAGAAATCCTTCTTGCTACCTCTTGAGCTTGCGTTGGTTTTCCCTTGAAGAGGAAAGGGTGATGCAGCACAGTAGCGTAAGTATTTTCCTCAGTTTTGAGAACCAAGGTATCAATCCAGTAGGAGGTAACACACAAGTCCCCTAGTACCTGCACAAACAAACAAGAACCTCACAACCAACGCAATAAATGGGTTGTCAATCCCTTCACGGTCACTTATGAAAGTGAGATCTGATAGAGATAATAAGATAAATATTTTTGGTATTTTTGTTGTATAGATTGGAAAATAAAGATTGCAAAACAGAAATAGCAAATTGATAGGAAAATAATATGATGGAAGATAGACCCGGGGGCCATAGGTTTCACTAGTGGCTTCTCTCAAGATAGAAAATTCTACGGTGGGTGAACAAATTACTGTCGAGCAACTGATAGAAAAGCGCATAGTTATGACAATATCTAGGCATGATCATGTATATATGCATCACGTCCGTGACAACTAGACCGAAACGATTCTGCATCTACTACTATTACTCCACACATCGACCTTCCGCTATCCAGCATGCATCTAGAGTATTAAGTTCATAAGAACAGAGTAACGCATTAGGCAAGATGACATGATGTAGGGGGATAAAATCAAGCAATATGATATAAACCCCATCTTTTTATCCTCGATGGCAACAATACAATACGTGCCTTCCTGCCCCTGCTGTCACTGGGAAAGGACACCGCAAGATTGAACCCAAAGCTAAGCGCTTCTCCCATTGCAAGAAAGATCAATCTAGTAGGCCAAACCAAACTGATAATTCGAAGAGACTTGCAAAGATATTAAATCATACATAAAAGAATTCAGAGAAGAATCAAAAAGTGTTCATAGATAATCTTGATCATAAACCCACAATTCATCGGATCTCAACAAACACACCGCAAAAAGAATTACATCGAATAGATCTCCAAGAGAATCGAGGAGAACTTTGTATTGAGATCCAGAGAGAGAGAAGAAGCCATCAAGCTAATAACTATGGACCCGAAGGTCCGCGGTAAACTACTCACACATCATCGGAGAGGCTATGGTGTTGATGTAGAAGCCCTTCGTGATTGATTCCCCCTCCGGCGGAGCGCCGGAAAAGGCCCCAAGATGGGATCTCATGGGTACAGAAGGTTGCGGTGGTGGAAATAGGGTTTCGTGGTGCTCCTGGATGTTTTCGGGGTATATGGGTATATATAGGACGAAAAAAGTACGTCGGTGGAGCTGCGAGCGGCCCATGAGGGCGGGGGCGCGCCTGCCCCCCTGGGCGCACCCCCTGCCTCGTGGCCTCCTTGCTTCTTTCTTGACGGCCACTCCAAGTCTCCTGGGTCACATTTGTTCCAAAAATAACTCTCTCGGAGGTTTCATTCTGTTTGGATTCCGTTTGATATTCCTTTTTTGCGAAACACTGAAATAGGCAAAAAACAGCAATTTGCACTGGGCCTTTGGTTAGTAGGTTAGTCCCAAAAATAATATAAAAAGGTATATTAAAGCCCATTAAACATCCAAAATAGATAATATAATAGAATGGAACAATCAAAAATTATAGATACGTTGGAGACGTATCATCCTGCGCCGCTGGACCTCCTTCCTCCCTTGCCAGAGTCCCACGCCGCCGTCTCGACCTCCACTCCGACGCCTCCACTCTCTGCATCGTGCATGAACACGAGGGCGACACCCGCCTCCACCCGACGTGGGCCGCACCTGCGCGAAGCCCAGCCGCCGATCCAGCGCACCGACCTCCCCAGCGCCCAGCCGGCCTGCTAGGCCCCCTCCACCGATTGGCCCATGAGGCCTGTTGAGCAACCCCACCCCTGTGTGCTGTTGGGACAGCCTCTGTTTCGGCATGTTCATGTTTTTTCCAGTTATGCAAATTTGTCTAATTTCCAGAGAAAAAAGTTTGCAGAAAACCCCCTGTTGTTCATGCATATAGTAACTTCACAACCATGCATCATAATTAAACAAACTTAATATGTAAAATGCTTAGAATTATATCTAGTTTCATAATATGCTATTTTCATTCATGTTCAAAATGTTTAAAATGATGTTTGTTTAAATTTGCTTAAATGACATGTTAAAATGTTTTAATTAATAACTAATTAACCGTAGCTCGGTTTTAAATAAACTTTATATGTAAATGGGGTAGAAAATGCATAGTTTAACATGGTGGCATTACTTTGCATGTTTAAAAACTCTAAAATATGGTTTAGGACAGAAAAGTACCAAACTCATAATATGCATATGAGGATTTTCTGGAATTGTTGTTTGTTTTTTCCGGCCTCATTTAAACTTGCCTAGATAGTTAGTTTATATATGTTCACCTCTTGCCATGTTTAGCAACATTTAATATTGATGAGTACATAACAGAGAGAGAACTAAATAAGTTGTGTGGTGTTTCGTCAATATGCAACTTGTTGCATATTGAGCTCCGCTTAACTTGTAGTGTTGTTTGTGCACTTTGCCATGTCATGCCTCATTAAATCGGACATGCATCATACTTGATTGTGCATCATGCCATGTTTATGTGATGGTTGTTTACCATGTTGTTTACTTCTTTCCGGTTGCGCTTCTCCTTGATAGTTCCGGTTATGTTGCGTTTGTGAGGATCCGTTCGACTATGTTGGTTTTTCTACTTCTTGGTTTCAGTCTTCTTCCTAGCGGGATTTCAGGCAAGATGACCATTACCCTCGATATCACTTCTATCTTTGCTTGCTAGTTGTTCGCTATATCGTTATGTCGCGATACCTACCACTTGTTTATCATGCCTCCAATATTGCCATGTCAAGCCTCTAACCCACCTTCTTAGCAAACCGTTGTTTGGCTATGTTACCGCTTTTGCACAGCCCCTCTTATAGTGTTGCTAGTTGCAAGTGCCTTGTAGGTTGTTCCATGTCGGAACATGGATATGTTTGGGATATCATATTATCTATTATTTAATTTAATGCTTCTATATACATGGTAAAGGGTGGAAGGCTCGGCCTTTTTCCTGGTGTTTTGTTCCACCCTTGCCGCCCTAGTTTCCGTCATACCGGTGTTATGCTCCTTGATTTTGCGTTCCTAACACGGTTGGGGTTATGGGACCCCCTTGATAGTTCGCTTTGAATAAAACTCCTCCAGCAAGGCCCAACCTTGGTTTTAACATTTGCCACCACCACCTATTACTTTTCCCTTGGGAGTCGCACTCCCGAGGGTCATCTTTATTTAACCCCACCAGGCCAGTGCTTCTCTAAGTGTTGGTCCGAACTGAGTAGACTGCAGGGCCACCTCGGGGAAACTTGAGGGCTGGTTTTACTCGTAGGGTGTCTCATCAGGTGTGCCTTGAGAACGAGATATGTGTAGCTCCTATCGGGATTTGTCAGCACATTCGGGCGGTCTTGCTGGTCTTTATTACCATTGTCGAAATGTCTTGTAACCGGAATTCCGAGTCTGATCAGGTTGTTCTGGGAGAAGTAATATCCTTCATTGATCGTGAGAGCTTGTGATGGGCTAAGTTGGGACACCCCTGCAGGGTATAAACTTTTGAGAGTCGTGCCCGCGGTTATGTGGCAGATGGGAATTTGTTAATATCCGGTTGTAGAGAACTTGACACTTAACTTAATTAAAATGAATCAACCGTGTGTGTAGCCGTGATGGTCTCTTTTCGGTGGAGTCCGGGAAGTGAACATGTTTTGGGTTATGTTTGAACGTAAGTAGTTTCAGGATCACTTCTTGATCACTTGTAGTTTAACGACCGTTGCATAGTTTCTCATCTTACTCTTGTATTCGTAAGTTAGCCACCATATTTGCTTAGCGCTTGCTGCAACTCCACCTCATTATCACATCCTACCCATAAGCTTAAATAGTCTTGATCGCGAGGGTTTTGAGATTGTTGAGTCCTTGTGACTCACGGATACTTCCAAAATAGTTGCAGGTGCTGTTGATACCAGTGCAGGTGACCCAACCGAGCTCAAGTGGGAGCTCGATGAAGATCTTGGTCGTTGTTATGTGTCTTTTTCGGATGATCAGTAGTGGTGCCCAGTTGAGACGATCGGGGATCTTGCATTTGGGGTTGTCTTCTTTTATTTTGGTTTCGTAGTCGAACCTTGATTGTACTATGGATGATGTATGTTTAACTTGTTATTTGTGTGAAGTGTCGATTGTAAGCCAACTCTTTATCCCTTTCTTATTCAGTACATGGGATTGTGTGAAGATTACCCCTCTTGCGACAAAACCACCATGTGGTTATGCCTCTAAGTCGTGCCTCGACACATGGGAGATATAGCCGCATCGTGGGCGTTACAAATGGCCCGTGATATAATTGGGCCAATTAAGGCTTGGGGTATGTTTTGGCCTGTTAACGACCCGTTGTCTCGTCGACACAATTAAGTCCATGCACATTCATCATATAGCACAAATTTATCACCAATTCGACGATACAAAATAAAAGACAATTTCGTTACATACCAAAATAAAATTCAACAATGCATACATATATAGGTGATACACGAATGATTCAAACACCTCCATTGTTGCGCTCTTTGATCCTCTTCTTCAGGCCGATCAACCACTGCTTGCCTTCATCATCCAAGATGTTAGTGTCCTGCAACAAGATCCTCGACCCATCTGTCTCTATGCAAGCCTCATCTTCTCTCCCTTGAGCTCAGTTCTTTGCAATGTTGCCGCCCTTTCAAGTTCCCATTTTGCATACTTCTCTTGTTTCTCCAATTCTATTTTCTCCGACTCCATGTTGAACCTCTGCCGGTCAAACTCCATCTTCTTCCTTTGCACATCTATGAACATCTTGTACCTCTCCTCCTTCTTCACCTCCTTGGCGGGAAAAATGACCGCCTAAGTGTTAGACATTTTGCTTGTTGCACCATCACGCGCGATCATGTCCTTCTCCCACTTGTTCTCCATCACGTGTTGGTTTTTCTTTGGCACCGTGGCTCGTATGCCTGCCCCACCATTTTTCTCAGTTTCGTCATCCAATCCAATTGATTGATTGGAGCTAGACCCATCATTTTTCTTCATATTCTTGGTGACGTTTTGGATGTCCTCAAGGACATTTTTACACTTTGGTTTCCCATTCAATTTCATCTAACAATGGGACAAACTGAATGGCCTTTTGTCTGTTTGTTGGCAAAAAGCCACCGCCAAAGTTGCATGGCTTTGGACTTCGATACCGCTTTGGTTCTGGCCAACCAATTGTTTGAGGAAACAAACAAACTTGCTCACGTTATCCTGGATGGCGGACCATCTTCGTTGGAGAGAGCACGCGCCGTGGTTGCTACTGATTAGGTGCGGCATCACATAGTGTTTTTGCTCATGATAAAGTTCATGATTTTTCCCAATATTTGATGCCTTTTTGCTCGGTTCCACATACCAGATCCATGCTTGTGTTCAACCAACAAAACATCTTAAAACCGTGTGAATGTTGGACCTCTTGGATTCACTACCTTCTTCTTTTTAGTTTGTGATGGTTGTCCAACTTCAAACAAAGGGGAACTGGTATCCCCCATGCCAAATTGCAAAGTCTCTTGCCCATCATTTATCTTGTTTAGCATTATTTACTCCTACAATATGCATCACACTTAAACTATCATCCTACGAGGTTGGTTGAATGGTATGTGCAACAAATGAATCAACCAATGCAAATGTCATATGGGGCAAAGAATGTAACGGGTCTTGTCGAGGAATATTGTCGAACAACATGTTCGCAGGCCCGGTTCTGGCCTTGCCCGGCGTAGTTCAGTGTCGTTGGAGTTACGGCTAATCAGCCATCGTGTTCTTGGTCGTGGCGGTGTATTCCGCAAAGCTACCTAGGATGCCCGACCATTGGGAAGATGGAACGTAGTCAGGCTCTATCAATGAGTTCTTTTTTTTTCACGACCACGACAGACGGATCAGTCGAGGTCGCCAGACTGCTCGCGCCCAGGTCCGTCTCGTCATCATCGGCCATCTCCACACCGGCCCTCTACGCAGCTACCTTCCAGCGGCACTCACTCCGGGCGACATTCTCTGCCTTGCAACTAACCAGCACGGCCGGGATCCCCACTGATTCCGCCGAGGAACATCCATGTCGATGGTGCCGAACAGGGTAGTTAGCGACGACACCGAGCAAGGGTGGGGGTGGGTGGGTGCACTGAGGTGAAAAAGGGAGGGCGGGCACGGGAGGAGTGCGGTCAAATTGATGGACTAGTTAATTCGGAGTGGATCTGAGATCGGTTTTATTTATTGGAACCGTCATGACGGACGCGTCCGGACATCCCTATATCCGTCCAGATATAGGGTAGGTATGAGAAGTGTCGGTTAGCTTAGACGTTTAGAGCGCATATAGGACGTCCGGCTATAGATACTATTAGAGAGAACAATATGGACCTAGGCAATGCTGCCTCCAACCACTTTGGGCGTCCTTACAGCACACGTCGGCGTTTACCTTAGACTGTATTCTTTCTTTTATTTATTTAACATATCTTACAGTGTTGGGTGGCAGCTTCTTTCGGTACCCCGTCTCTCTCTATCTCTTCTATAGTGAATCTAGACATTGCTGTCCAAGTTAATTCATTTTGATCTGCGAGGAAGTACATGCTACTCCCTCCGTTCTCAATTACTCATTGCGAAAATGGATGTATTTAAAATTAAAATACATATAGATATATCTATTTCTGCGACGAGTAAATTCGGAACGGAGGAAGTAGATTGCAAGTTGGTGTGGCCGTGTGTGTGCGGCACGGAATCCTCCGTTGATTTGATGGGGAGAGTGCAATATGCACAGAATCCCCCGCTGAAACGTACTCCTACAGCTTTGTAGGGGCTACATGCTTCTTTTTAATTATAATATCAGTACTCACTCCACTACAGTATCCTCTGTGGCAGGTACTACGCACACAACTCCTGCAGAAAGGAATTATTGTGAAATCATCATAATTAGCAAGTACTCCCACTGTCTTGCTCATGTCAGTTGCTTAGCTACTCCCACTGTGCCTCTGAACTCGTATTTGGCAGCTTCCTATATCAGGCTTAGTCATGTTATTTGGATTATGAGTAGTATCAATACAAGATTCTGACTAGTATAGCTTTTGTTAGTACGGAAATATAACACTAGTTTTAAGTATTATTTCATGATAAACTGATTGTCAAGGTGAGTTTCTCGCCCGACCCCCCGCGCCGCCACCCAGGGCGACGCTAGGGGGAGCAACTCCTCACGCCGTCAGCCCTCCTGCGAGGCAAATCCATGCTGCCGCTGCCGACGGCACTGGCCATGGTGGTGGCGGGGCCCAACGCCTAAAGGGCTAGGGCAGAAGGGAAGCGATGGATCCCCCATCAGGCGGCTGGGGCGCCTCGTGCGGGGTGTCTTCGTGCGGCAGCCACGACGGCGTCCTGGTTGTGCGGCGGCAGCCGGCAAACCCAGGGCTGGCGAGGTCCTCCGGTGGGATTCTCCGCTATGCGAGGGCCGCGGCGGTGGCCGTGGATCTGACGTCCCGGCCAGATCCGTCGTGGTTCTGCTATGGCCGGCCGACGACGCGTGATGGGGACGGGGTGGAGCGGCCGGAGGTCCTCAACCGGCTTTCCGACGACACCATACGTCTAAATGGCGAGGGTGTGCTCGGATCCAGTCAGCGGCGAGATCATGGTGGCGCTACTTCCGGTGAAAATCGCGCCGACTTCGGTTATGGCGGACGATGACGACGTCTCCGACGCCTCCTGTTGAGGCATCGTTGTTGCAAACCATGTCAACATGATCGGGATGTTCCAGGAAAAACCTTAGATCTGGGTCTACCAGATCGGACGACGACGACGCCTTCAGTGTCGTGCTCCCTCCCGAGGGCATCTTTTGGAGCAGGAGCTGGCTGGAGGGGACGAGGAGGAGCGGTGTTTCATCTACTACAAGGCCGACGACGGATCCCGGTAGCATGGCGCTGAGGAGTTTCGGCGACGGGCGCGTGTGCATGAATACGTGCAGGATGGTGGCGTTGTCTGGCGTCGTGGTGGCGTTGACGGCAGGCCTGCCAAGGTCGGTGCGTTAGTACTCGCTCTGAAGATGGATCGATGGAAGACGGTGGCGGCAGCCTCGGTGAGTCCGCCGAACCGGTGTGCGATCCAGTCCAGGTATATGACCGGGATGGGACATCCGGCACTAGATGTTAGGTTTTGGTGTGATGTCTGTTTGATATTAGACTCGGACATTCGGTACCACTACTTCAAGGGGATTGGAGTAAAGACAAGTGTTGCCTAGAGGATGGCTTTATGCTTATTGTTGTACTTCGTTGTAAGGTTTTTTGTAAATAATTAATAAAATGAACGTATACATCGTTAAGATGCAGAGACCAGAGGTGCATCCTCCTTTTATATATAAAAAAGTAGTACTCGTAATTATCAACCAGAAAACATCGAGTGTGCTCCTACGCAGTTTGGAGTGCTCGTAGAAGCTGCCAACAGAACGCAAGGGACACACGGATCGATGGATGGAGGCTAGCCATGAGGAGCACAGTCACCTACTAGAAGCTAGAATCATGGGAGAAAGCCAGGAAACCCTCCCAAGAATCATCAAATCATGGAAACCAAAGTCAAAAAAGGAGGAAGGGTTGATTAATTTGGCTGGCAGCAAAAGGAAGGGGTGGTAGAGGGAGTAGCTAATTCCTAGCTACTCACAGTTTCTTCCAGCCTAAACCCCCCTGATGTGATCTTTGTTCCAAAAAGCAGCTCGGACTTATGTCAACATGTTCTTCTTTTTGTGAACACGACGTGATTTGGGTTTGGTGGTGATCTGACAGATATTGATTGATTTCCTTTTTGTTCCCATCTGCCTATATTTTTCCTGTGATATTCATCGCATTGGTCTGCCTCTGCCAATCTTCACGTAGAGATCCGCTCTCATCAGACCGAGATCCAGTGACGCCCGTCACGCCGTAACTGGAGGGAGGCCAGTCGTTGGATGGAGGATGTGCAGCCCAGGAGCGAACATTGAAGCAAAACCGCTGTAGACGGTACTGTATGTGAATCACTGTAGCTCGAGGACTGTTCGCAAGTTCCTGTAGACGTGCCACTGTAGCTCAGGTACTGTTCATGAAGATCCCTCCGTCGATCTTGATCCAACAGTTTGAAGAGAGGGGCCAGGCCACAGCAAGTCACCGGATCTCAGTCCGCTCTCATCTTATAAAAATGGTAAAGAATGCTGAAGGTGAGGACAAGTTTTTTTTCTTTTTGTTTTACATTTACATCTACAAGCAAACAAACGTACAGGTGCATTCACTGTACCTGTGACCGTGAGGCTGTGAATGATTGCTGGAGTGGTGCAATTGCGTACATCCTCCCAGCCGTCCAATATTTTCCTAATCTTTTTCTTTGTATCCTAGCCGTCCGTTATATCCGTCCGAGAGCTGACAATGTCCACGAGCGGTTCCATTCATTGCTCAATGGACTACTTCCAGGTAGAGTGGTCCTCCTCTCCTTGATGTCCATGGCGAGCCACTGAACAACAAGAGCCAGCCTCACAAGAAACGTCCAATTCTGCATCAACGCTGGCCTCGGCCATCCGAGGAACTCACAATATATTTGCCTTTGCCGCGACTAAGGGCATCTGCAATCCATAAATATACACAGACGTGTCTGCTAACAAGGAGAACCTGCTGATGTGTGCCTCATTCAGCATTGTCTGTTAGTATAATCTTGATTGTTAGGTTTGTATTAGTTTGTGCATGTACGAGTTGGCTGGGTCGTGTTTGGTTAGGACACAAGTGATTAAGGCGGCCGGTGATTAGTTTAGGCTGAGATTAGGAGTCCTACCAGTAGTCTAAGTTGGAGTCGGCTTGCACGTTTAGTCCGTGTCATGTAGGCGTAGTTGTACGTGGCCGAGTCCAAGTGTGTTTAGGTTTCCGGCTAGGTCTGCTAGCCATGGCCCTTTTCAGCTGCGTGTGTATATATACACACAGGGTTGGCGTGAGTTTATTGTAACACCGTGAAGAGAAAAACAAGAAAAGAAATAAAGAGGAAGAGAGGCACGACACGTGCCTTTGGCAAAAAGTTTTTGCGTCTGCGTGTTTATCGTGATTTGATGTGATTGATCCTGTGGGCGAAGTTCCAACAATTGGTATCAGAGCAAGGTTGATTTGAAGCCGCGCTTGCCCCGGGGTTGCGACCCGACTAGCGCCTCGGGGCGGGCGATATGGTCGCTGGGTCGTGCAGCGACGAGCGGGCGATGTTGTCGCTAGGTGATGCAGCAATGAGGAGGATCAGGCGATCGTCGCTCGGTGAAGCGACAAAAGGAGGGAGACGACAGGTTGTCGTCAGCAAGGTGGCGGAAGGAGATCGTTGATGTGCGAGGTGGTGCCGAGGTGCGGTGCTGGAGCTCATCAAGATCGTCATCCGGGGAGTCGGATGAGTCAAGGAGTCGTGCGAGTTTGCACGGTCAGTTGTCGTTGCCTCTGTGAGTCGTCGTCGTGTCCAAGTGCTCGTATTGGTGATGATTCGTTGGAGTGGATGCAGTGTGCACGGTGTTTCGTGAGTTATGTCCATGTTCTCGTGGAGCGTCCTGGTTGCGGCCAGTGTGGATTCGGTGTGATGCCGAAGGCGAACGATGGTAGGCGAAGCCATCGTAAAGCGAGAAGGTGTGTGAGCAGTGGAGAGTGGATCTATTGCAAGCAAGTACAAGGAGTATGGTGCGGACCGAGTGCAAGGCAGCGGCCAAGCAATGGCGATGGCACAACAATGTAGAGCAAGGAGGTTCTGCACGTTTCCAGACGGGTCATACTTAGTGTACGGATATGACAGTTGAAGATCAAGCTCGACGTGTAGTGGGACAGTGACCAGTTAAGTTGAACGACGTGAAAACTGATGCTGCGTCCAGTCTTGCACGTTGCACGCGTAGATGCGACCGTGTGGGCTGATAGTCCGGATCAAGCGTTAGAATTTGGATCAACAAGTTGCAGATGTACAACGAGTCAAGATGAGAAGGAGCATGAGGAAGATGACAAGTCAAGATCAGGAGGAGATTGTTAGTATAATCTTGATTGTTAGGTTTATATTAGTTTGTGCATGTATGAGTTGGCTGGGTCGTGTTTGGTTAGGACACAAGTGATTAAGGCGGCCGGTGATTAGTTTAGGCTGAGATTAGGAGTCCTACCAGTAGTCTAAGTTGGAGTCGGCTTGCACGTTTAGTCCGTGTCATGTAGGCGTAGTTGTACGTGGCCGAGTCCAAGTGTGTTTAGGTTTCCGGCTAGGTCTGCTAGCCATGGCCCTTTTCAGCTGCGTGTGTATATATATACACAGGGTTGGCGTGAGTTTATTGTAACACCGTGAAGAGAAAAACAAGAAAAGAAATAAAGAGGAAGAGAGGCACGACACGTGCCTTTGGCAAAAAGTTTTTGCGTCTGCGTGTTTATCGTGATTTGATGTGATTGATCCTGTGGGCGAAGTTCCAACAATTGGTATCAGAGCAAGGTTGATTTGAAGCCGCGCTTGCCCCGGGGTTGCGACCCGACTAGCGCCTCGGGGCGGGCGATATGGTCGCTGGGTCGTGCAGCGACGAGCGGGCGATGTTGTCGCCAGGTGATGCAGCAATGAGGAGGATCAGGCGATCGTCGCTCGGTGAAGCGACAAAAGGAGGGAGACGACAGGTTGTCGTCAGCAAGGTGGCGGAAGGAGATCGTTGATGTGCGAGGTGGTGCCGAGGTGCGGTGCTGGAGCTCATCAAGATCGTCATCCGGGGAGTCGGATGAGTCAAGGAGTCGTGCGAGTTTGCACGGTCAGTTGTCGTTGCCTCTGTGAGTCGTCGTCGTGTCCAAGTGCTCGTATTGGTGATGATTCGTTGGAGTGGATGCAGTGTGCACGGTGTTTCGTGAGTTATGTCCATGTTCTCGTGGAGCGTCCTGGTTGCGACCAGTGTGGATTCGGTGTGATGCCGAAGGCGAACGATGGTAGGCGAAGCCATCGTAAAGCGAGAAGGTGTGTGAGCAGTGGAGAGTGGATCTATTGCAAGCAAGTACAAGGAGTATGGTGCGGACCGAGTGCAAGGCAGCGGCCAAGCAATGGCGATGGCACAACAATGTAGAGCAAGGAGGTTCTGCACGTTTCCAGACGGGTCATACTTAGTGTACGGATATGACAGTTGAAGATCAAGCTCGACGTGTAGTGGGACAGTGACCAGTTAAGTTGAACGACGTGAAAACTGATGCTGCGTCCAGTCTTGCACGTTGCACGCGTAGATGCGACCGTGTGGGCTGATAGTCCGGATCAAGCGTCAGAATTTGGATCAACAAGTTGCAGATGTACAACGAGTCAAGATGAGAAGGAGCATGAGGAAGATGACAAGTCAAGATCAGGAGGAGATTGTTAGTATAATCTTGATTGTTAGGTTTGTATTAGTTTGTGCATGTATGAGTTGGCTGGGTCGTGTTTGGTTAGGACACAAGTGATTAAGGCGGCCGGTGATTAGTTTAGGCTGAGATTAGGAGTCCTACCAGTAGTCTAAGTTAGAGTCGGCTTGCACGTTTAGTCCGTGTCATGTAGGCATAGTTGTACGTGGCCGAGTCCAAGTGTGTTTAGGTTTCCGGCTAGGTCTGCTAGCCATGGCCCTTTTCAGCTGCGTGTGTATATATACACAGGGTTGGCATGAGTTTATTGTAACACCGTGAAGAGAAAAACAAGAAAAGAAATAAAGAGGAAGAGAGGCACGACACGTGCCTTTGGCAAAAAGTTTTTGCGTCTGCGTGTTTATCGTGGTTTGATGTGATCGATCCTGTGGGCGAAGTTCCAACATCGTCGACGTGTTGGACGTGCTGCTCTGACGCATCATCATCCTCGGCTTCAAGGTTCTCAAAGAGCCACCCCTGAAAGAGGTTGTTGATGTGGATCTTGTGGTGCTTGTGCTCGATAGTGCGGTGGCTCTGCACAAACGAGAGCATCACCCGATTCTGGTCAAGGACGCTAGGGCTCCACGACAGCGGCATATGAGCGCTACGCCTCGATTTTAGCTAGCGTCGCATGGTGCTCCTCTAAGAGGGCCATGTGTGTACCGCTACTCTGCCTGTGGCAGTGTGAACTCGAACACTACGGGTGGCGCGGCAGCGGCGGTAATCGTCTCTTACTTCGCCAAGGACGGCTCATCCTCCATGACCTCCGCAATGGTCATGGGGTCGCCCTGCTCCTCTGAGTTTTGCTCTAGAGAGCTCGGAGGTTAGCCCGCCTCAAAGTCGGCCTGGTGCCAAGAGTCCATGGCACGGACCGTAATTTTGACGCGGCACCCTGGGACAACTACTTGAACCACGTAACTGCGAAGTCAGCCATTGCGACGACGGACAATGGGCGGAAATGCAAACTAGGGGTGGCAGATGCGGATGGAGGCTCAGACAATGGGAGAAGGGGCTCAACGGGGGCTGGGGTATGGCCGACCGACTTAAAATAGTCCGAGCAGGTGGAACGGCGAATGCATGATGCGGGAAAATAGAGTAGGCTACGATTCTCAGTCGCAGCGCCAACGTGAATGCGGGGTACCTGTGGGTGACTAGTAGTGTTGATTATATCTTGTAGTTGATTATTATATGATTTATTTGGTGGAAGATTATATGTTCAGATCTATTATGCTATTTAGTACCCCTCTGATCCTGAGCATGATTATATTTTTTTAGAGCACGGCGGTGGTTTTATTTTGAAGAAATTGATGAACTCTCATGCTTCACTTATATTATTTTGAGAGTCTTATAAATAGTATGGCAATTTTCTTAGGTTATGAATTTAGTCCTAATATGATGGATATTCAAGAGGGATGTAATAAAAACTTTCATATAAAGAGCATTGGATATATGAGAAGTTTGATTCTTTGCATTTGTTTTGAGATATAAAAATGATGATATTAAAGTCATGCTAGTGAGTAATTGTGGATTGGTAGAAATACTAGTGTTAAAGTTTGCGAGTCCCGAAGCATGCACGTATGGTGAACCGTTATGTGATGAAGTCGAAGCATGATTTATTTTTTAATTGTCCTCCTTAGGAGTAGCGGTTGGGGACGAGCGATGTACTTTTCCTACCAATCTATCCCCCTAGGAGCATGCGTATTAGTACTTTGCTTTGATGGCTAATAATTTTTTGCAATAAGTATATGAGTTCTTTATGACTAATTTTGAGTCCATAGATTATACGCACTCTCACCCTTCCACCATTGTTAGCCACGCTAATACCGTGTAACTTTCGCTAGTGCATTAAACCCACCATATACACTTTCTCATAACAGCCACCATACCTACCTATTATGGCATTTTTATAGCCATTCCACGATATTACCATGCAACTTTCACCGTTCCATTTATTATGGCACACAACATCATTGTCATATTGTTCTCATATGCATGGGGCATTCTTATAGAGTTATATTTTTGTTTTAGTATCGAGTTGTAAGTAAATAAAAGTGTGATGTTCATCATTATTAGAGCATTGTCCCATGTGAGAAAAGAATGATGGAGACTATGATTCTCCCACAAGTCAAGATGAGGCTCCGGACTTAAAAATAAAAAGAGGTCAAAGAACCAAAAAGAAAGAGCCCAAAAGAAAAGAGGAAAAAAATAAGAGAAAAAAGAGAAGAGGCAATATTACTATCCTTTTCCACACTTGTGCTTCAAAAATAGCACCATGTTATCACTACAAAAAAAATACACTCCGTGATGATACGTGTTTGTCACAGTAGGTCACTTTTTTTGTCATGCATGTACATCCATGAAAAATTTATGACATAATCAAGATAGTCATACCTGTGCTGTCGTAGAAGTGTTTCATGACATTACCAAAATTATCATCAGGAAGTGTCGATTTCCATGATGATAAATCGCGCGTCACAGAAGTGCTTTCGTCAAGGGTACCGACACATGGCATCCACCGTAACGGAACGCCGTTAAGCTATCGGGTCGGGTTTTGGATCCGATAACCCGTTAACAGCCCCGACCAATGGGGATTTTCCACGTGTAAAATCATCATTGGCTGGAGAAAACACATGTCGGCTCATCGTTGGGACAGATGTCAACCACTCATTGGACGGAAGGCGCCTATGATACGTCGACACGTGGCACGGCCAAACAGAGGCCCATTCCTGTGAAAAGGCCGGCCCGTTTGACTTGGTCAAAAGGTGGCGCGCCGGCCCATGGAAAGCCTGTTAACGGCATGTTCACATATAGCCCATTTACAGCCCGCTAACCCAAGGCCCATTACGCCCTATCCGAATTAGGCCCAGTAGCGTCATCTAGGCCATCCAATATGATTCCAGCCTGTTTTTACTTCTGGCCCATTTATGGCCCATGACGTCTTTAGGCCCATATGAGGCCCTATGTAACTCTTGGCCTATTAACGGCCCGTGGTGAAACTGGCCCGTAATGAACAATGTATCACTTTACACCCATTAACGGCCCGTGGTGAAACTGGACCATAATGAACAGTGTATTACTTTATACCCATTAACGGCCCCGTTATTCCGTTGGGCCATTTCCAGCCCATATTATCTTTTGGCCTTCTCAGAGCCCATTTATTTTTGGGCTCATTTCTAGCATTCGTTTATTTACGGTCCGTTACTGTCATTTTCTGCTTGTGAGCCAAATTCAGCCCGTGGTTACAGTCGGCCCGTTTGTGGTCCGTTAATACATTGGGCCATTTTCATAGCGTCATCAAATACGGCCTATTAACGATGGCCCGTGACGGTCAGCCCATGAACGGACGATTCCAACTCTAGCCCGTTTACGACCATAATGCGGCCTGTTATTGGCCCATGTTTGGCCAATCGATCATACGGCCCGTATAAGGCCCATTGATGATACGGCCCGTAGAAGGCCCATTGTTTCTACGGCCCGTAGAAGGCCTACTATTTCTACGGCCTGTAGAAGGCCCACTGTTTCTACGGCCCGTAGGAGGCCCAGTGTCACTACAGTAAATATTAGCCCATGGTTATTGTGGCCTACTTTTAAAAAATAGGTTATTGCAGCCACTAGTTAACCACGGAAAAAGAACTGCAATGACTACAAGCAAAGAAATAAACAAGACAACAAGGAAATAAATAAGCAAGCAACTAACGCTAGGCTATCACGACTATTACACATATTACATCCACTGGGCATCAAAGTTCGCCACCAGTGCAAATATAGGGAACAAAGTAGCATATCATATACAGTGGCCGTCAAAATTGGCCACCAGTGCAAATAAACGCGGCAGCAAAACAAGAGCATAACTGAAACAACTTTAGAAGAGCTCAAGAAACATTATCCTGGGTATCCACCATGCTGGCAATAAGCTTAGCAAGCTGATTAGCTTTGTCCTGTTTGGCGCTAAAATCCTCCAACGCTTGCTGTTGCACCAGAAAGTATGCATCTGAATGCTCCAGGGACTTCCGCAGTCCTTCCGCTTCTTGTCGCAGCACAGCTGATCGATGTCTTTCAGCTTGCAGTTGAGACTCAAGAAACCGAACTGATTCAGACAGTGAGTTGGAATAGCTTGTGCAAGCAGTAGTGGCCAGTAACTCCAACACTAAACCAAGACAGGATGTGTCACTATCCTGAACCTTATCTGCATTACTTCCTTTACCGTTGCTTAATAAGGAACTCTTCCCCAATATTCTGTCAGCATTCTAAAAGAAGAAACAAGCAGACACATAACAAGTTTAGCATGTACTAGTATATGAAACTCATTTCGGTGAACCAGTTCATTAGTAAGGTGGACATGATTAAACTACCAAGTCTTCTGTTGCCAAGTACTAGTACATAATAAAAGCATCAAACAAACATATATCTATGTCCTATGGTAGCAATGGAATCTTAAATTAGAACAGTTGTTCTTCAGGTTTAGGCACTTGTTCTACATGAACAGAGTACAGTAAGACGCAAGAATATAATACTTAAAAAGTAGAAAATGAGCTCATAGACCTTACCACATTCTTGGTTCGGGACCAGTACAGAACAAGGCGTTCCCAATCATCATCCAGTAAATGTGTCTCAGGAGAACGTAAGGGAATTTGATGAGTTTCTTTGCCAGTGAAGTACGTTTTCTTCAGGTAATTCCGATACTGCCACCAAGCATTCTTGAAGATAGCAGAGGTATTAGCATAGGTTACCTCATCCTGAGTTTCCAAATCGGTCCTTCTCTATAGAGAAAATTGGGAAAATTTGCTTTATTATAACCATCATGGAGGTAGGATGTATGGGACGAGGCAAAGTAATTGCCATGAATAACATTACTTACACATAACTCCTGGATAAACACCTGCAACTAGCATTTTCCTTCATCTTCAGTATAATATTTCCAAGGTGGGAAGATACGCACATACAATTTAACAACATAAAATGCGATAGATGCTAAACTACGACTAGCTGGTTGTGCTTCCTCCACAGGAATAGGCGTACTAACTGGTAGAGTTGGGGTTCGCCGTGATAGTACTGGACCTTTGGGCACTCGAGCTACCTTACTAACTGCTCTTGTTTGGGAGCTCTGTGGTGGAGATGGTGCTGTGTCAACAGGAACTGGGTTACTATCGGCTGGGGTTGGGGTTAGATTGGGTGAAGCTGGTTCTCTGTCCATCGTAGTAGGGGTACAATCTGCGAGAGTTTGGATTATGTGTGGTAGGGCTGGTTCTTGTGCATGTACAACCGGGGTGCTATCTCCACCAAGAGGTAGCACTATTTTATTTGAAGACCGTGTTTTTAGTCCGCTAGATACTGGCATCACCCGCTCTAATTCAAATGGCTGATAAACAGGAAACATAGTTGAATGTACATACATTGTATGAGAGACAGATGCAATAGATAGTGTGGAAAAAAGAGGGCATGAAATATTTTACATGTATATTGTTTAACTAAAACGGATAGCATGACATAATTTCACATATATGATGTCTATCTAAATTAGATAGCATAGCATAACATAATTCAAAGATATGATGAATAACTAAACAGGATCGCATGTCATAATTCACCTACATGTTATCTAAGTAATCAGGGTCACATCATTTAATTCACATATGTGATTTATATGCTAAACAGAGGGCATTCGATATGATGTCTGAACTAAGAACATGGTGTTGAATATTGTGTATATGATGTCTAAACTATGTAATGCAAGACACCGTATGCATGATATTAGCAGTATAACCGTGCCAAGTTAGAGTATACTCCTCAGTGGGGGAATAGGACTGGTCATCTATCTCTGAATCCATCTCTAAGGAGCTATCGGGACCCAACAAGAGATCTGCTTCGACAGGTAGCACTGTCTGCTCTGAAGGCCTTGTTTTCACTCTAGATTTTTCCATCTCCCACTCAAATGGCTGATTCACAGGAAGAGTAGTTTAATGTACAAACATTATCGACAAATGGAAATGTAATGAAGAAAAGGATGGGCAAGGTATCATTCAAATATATGATGCCTGGTTAAACAGGATGACATTGCACATTTCACATATATTATGGCTGGCTAAAAGACATGAGACTGCATAATTCCCATATATGATATAAAAACTAAACAGGTGGCATTATAGAACATGTCTAAACTAAGCATATGACATATATGATGTCAAAAGTAGGCACTGCAAGGCAACATATGCATGATATGACTAACATCATCATGCCAAGGTAGAGTAAACACCTTGGAGGGGTAAATAGGAGTGGTCAGCGGCGTCCAAATCCGCCTCAGAACAGATATCTTCCTCTGGATTACAATCTGGAGAGGGGTGGGGAGGGTTTGCCATTGAACCCACCATGGAGCGATGTCTGGATGACATTGTATTGCCGCGCAAAACTCTTCTCTTTTTCTCTACATGTTCAGCATGACTGTGTGCAATATCTGACATGCATATGAAAAAATATGGTGAGATTATGTAAGTAGAGCATGCAGAAATTTAGAGTGATGGTAACAACCAGTGGATCGATGTTTTTCCGTTGAACCAAAATAGCCCTAATGGATCGACGTGAATGTATAGTAATAAGTGATGCAACAAGTGTACAACGTCTTTGCCGTAGACGTGTCGACCTCAGCATCATTGGGTTGGTCGCTGAAGCAGTTGAGGCAGAGGTGGCTGTCGAAGGTGTGGAGGAAGATCTGAGGGCGATGTAGACGGCGTCCAGGGCAATGGTCTGTTGTGATGGATCGTTCTGTCGTTGGAGCAGCTCCGGTGAGCCGTAAGACGTTAAGGCTGAAGCAGCACATGACAGACATCGTCAATCTCAAGTGGGATTCTATTAGCATCTCCAATAGATGATGTAAAATTAATATCACCAAAAACCACCTGACTACAACAGATGAGGTAAAAACTATTGACTCTGAACTTAACTGTCGAAACTGAAATTTACTGTGGAATCTGAATGCTACTGTCGAAACTGAACGCAATGGTAGCAGAGAGGCACTTGACATGTAGTTTAGGGAGGGCCTGCAGTTCATCTTCAACCTGCACCCCCTGAGCCGCCAGCCACCACCGGCCGAACCATCGGCCCCAGCGCCGCCTCACCGCCCCGAAACAACTCGCCACCGCCGCCCCGGCCAACCCTCTAGGCCCCCCGCCCCCACCCTGGACCATAAGATAGATAGTGGGGTACCTCTCCGGCGAGCCCCCGTCCCTGCTGCGGGTAGTTCTTCCTTAACTCCGGTGAGCCCCCCAACCCTAAAAATCGACTGTCCCAAAAGTCGATTCAGTCGACTGAAGTGTGGCTTAATCGGAGCAGAGCAGCAGCACGAGCGAGGGGGAGAGCAGCAACAGCAGCTGGGCGAGCGAGCGATCGAGCGAGAGACGGAGCAGCAGCAGCAGATCCGGCTGGTATGGCCGCCGCCACCGAAGGGGCCTCACACTGGGGGAGAGCCGCCGTGGAGATGTCGCCCGCGGCGCCGGCTTCAAGATAGCCACTCCATGGGGGTGCGGGATGGAGCACCGTCGGCGCCGGGATGTCGAGTTAAGGAGAAGGTGCGATGTGATGAGTGTACAACCTCTTTGGTGGCGCCGAGTAGGCCTCGGCTTCGTCCAAGGAGTCGGTGAGGATGCTGCGGTTCCGGTGGAGCAGGTTAAGGTGGCGATGTGGGGATGGAGCAGTCGCGATAGACGAGGCGATCGTCGGAGCAGCTCCTTGGAGGTGGAGGACGGGGCGGCTAAACTGGCGGGACGACGAGATGGACGACGAATCCTCATCCGGGAAGGTGGACGAGGGACGTCGAGCTGTTGCGGTGGACGACATCGTCGGGGAAGAGGCTCCGGCTAGGCAGCGGTGACGTGGCGGACGGAGGAGGGTGGGGTTTCGCGACTGGAGCGGAGAGGTTATGGCGGCCTGGGATTTCGAATGGAGAAAAAGGGGCGATGGAAGGGGGTGAAGCATGACTTAAGAACGCGCTTGTCCAAAATGTAGGGTGTGTTACAAAAGTACCCCCACCGATTTGAACTAGAGGCCCTTTCGGCTCAGGGTTAGAAGGGGTATTTTGTGTGTCAGGATTTGGCAGCTGGAAGGAGTTTTCGCGCGCGTTGTAATTTCGGGATAGCAAGGCGCGGGTTGTGAAGGCGCCAGTTTTGGGAGCACGATATCTGAATTTTCGGGATATAACAAGACGCGAATTGAATTTTACGGACAAGCCTAACGTGTAGTAATATTGTACTTGTACGTACCAAATCAATTCGCACTTCCCTCAACCAAAAACAAAACGAAAAAAATAAAACTATTCACACCACACAAAGAGAGAGTCTTGCCCCGTTTTACTATACAAATGCTATTCAAAGCTACTCCCTCCTTCCATCTATATAGGGCCTAATGCGCTTTTTGGTGCTAACTTTGACCAAATATTAGAGCAATGATATATGACATGCAACTTACACAAAGCACACCATTAAATTCGTCTGTGAAAGGTTCTTTCAATGATATAATTTTCACATTGTGCATGTCATGTACTATTAATATTATCAATAGTCAAAGGCGGTCTTAAAAATCTCATTACGCCCTATACAGATGGAAGGAGGGAGTATGAATTCATGTTATGTCTGATTAATTTTTTTCGGTTACTGTATAATGCATGTAACCTACTCATACCAACATTTTAGTGCATTCCCAATGTCTATACTACCGCTGCAATTCGAACTAAATTTGAATTCGTTTCTCTATTTCAATAAGAATCTACAATCATGATTGTTGCAAACTTCAATCATCATAGTTTCCTTGCTATCCGCCAGATATAAATCAGACGGCCTATAATGTAGGATGGCAGGCACACCATCATCAAAAACTCCATTTTTTACAAGAGTAGAGAGAAAATATATTAAATATAGTATACCATGTTCATAACCACACCATGTGTATCACCGTTATATATATTCACACATCCGTCAGTTTGAAACACTATGATAAATTCTTCAAATATCCGAATTCGCTTTTTATAATGAAGTATATATGATCTCTATTCGTCTTTTACACCCACACAACCCTCTTATCTTTGTAGCTAGCGCTAACTTTCTCTTGTGCATGCACACGCCCGCATCCCTCTCACCCTCCCTCAGCATTCTCTAGCTCCATCGCGCAAATTCGTCTTTTCACTTTAGGTCGTTCACCCTTGGTGTGTGTAGGCCCCCCAGCTCCTTCTTTATGGCACACATCGATCGATATGCCTCTCTAGCCAGGCGTGCCTAGCACAAACACAAGCTTCCCCTCTTCTCTTATCACCGTCCATGCCTCACTCCCACCACTCTTTTCATCGTTCTCGTACTCGCACACTCCTCCCCCTCGATATAGTATGCCTCTCGTACCACCTCCTACATGCATCCCTCTCTCTCTATCCTTCTCCTCATGCCTCATTTGCTTCTAACACACACATGCATGTATACCGATCGATCTCCCAACATATACCTAGATCGACTTTAACTACCCCTCCCCATCGATCGACGTACCTCACAAGTTATGTCTCTACTTTCTCTTACAAATGGTGATTGATCTTCCTATGTGGTTACGTCTGCTTACCACAGCCACATCGTCCCCCTCTCATTTGTGCATGCCTCCTGACCCGTCTCTCACACGCACATGCACAGACAACAAGCAGCCCTCTCCTCTCTTATTGATATTGCGGGCGTGCCCTACGTTTGTCTAGCAAGCCTATCCCACCATTTGTTAGAAGCAACTCCACTACCACCCCCTCCAACACTCTAGCTCCGTCTCTCTCCCAACCTTAGTCATCTCCTGCACATATGCATGGATGCCGATCGATCTCCCTTAATACATGAGGCAGATCGATCTGCTTAATACATGAGGTAGGCCTCTCTCCTCCTCCACACATATACCAACCATTGTACCTCTATAGTTAATTGGGCCTCCCTCTTCCCCCACCACACACCGATAGTCGAGCGCTGCAGGTAGGTATCCATGCCACAGAGACAAACTGCACATGTCCCATCTCATGTTCCAGTAGGCCAACCACTCTATATCTTTGACGTGGGCACACACAAATTCGATGGCACTCTTTATCGATCGTGCGCGCTCGCACACACACACACACATCATCCCTCTCTTCGATTCTATGGACACCTCAAGCCGATGATACCTCCACTCTCTTCTCATGGATCGCCCCCTCTATATATATGTTATATCCAAGACTCTATTTCACACACATTGCATATGTTAAATTTTTTGATTGACCCCCCCCCCCAAAAAAAACTCTCAAGAACCCACACACTATATCTCTCTAGGTTTGTATCTCTCTCACACAACCCCACGCAGGTGGTGTACGCATACAAGAAGAGAATAGGTGCACCGTGCACGTACTCCCGCTTCGTGCCCAGCCACACCTGCGCGGGTACACGGTGGAGCTCATTTCTTTACGAAATGGCAGCCCACGTGCTAATTTGAACGCCTGTAGCGGTTGTTTACCTAGGGAGGTCGTGTACCACGCGTGCACGAAACAAAGTTCGACTTGACGCGTTGCCGCGTTATTTTTAAATAAAGTTATAGCGCTCAATGGCACGTACACAGAATATAAAACGATTTTTAGGGAGAAAAAGGTACTCCTCTCTTTAGAGTATCTCACACAAGGGTCCGGTGGCCTCTCTCTCTCACCGTTGGTCACTGATCCGGCCGCATCCCGTCCACCGGGGGAAAGGGAGTGCGGTGGCCTCTCTCTCTCACCGTTGGTCACTGATCCGGCCACGTCCCGTCCGCCGGGGGAAAGGGAGTGCGGTGGCCTCTCTCTCTCACCGTTGGTCACTGATCCGGCCGCATCCCGTCCGCCGGGGGAAAGGGAGGAAGTGCATCGTTTCTCCGTTCGATGGCGCCGAGGCGGCACATCCCGATTTGCGGTACACGCCGTTCTCTTTGACCAAGCTCCGGCGCGGCAGGGCCTACGCCACCTGCTCGCAGGTTCCGCCCGCCGCCGCTCACCTAGTTACATCCCGACGACCTCCAAGTATCCCCTTCGGCGTTGCTCCACTGCCCGTTTTCTCACGTTGTTGCATGTGGATCTTCCATAGTTCTTTGCCCAAAACGTAGCTTGTCCGGCGTACTTTCCATATCGCATTCTCGTCCTCACACTGTTTTAGACAAACACAACCGTGTTGTTATCTTCCCTTAGGACAAGGAATATGCTTCTTTTTTGTCGTCGCATGTGTCATCAACTGTTATTGGCCAGAAATTGTTTCCTTTCTACCTCTTTTTTGCAAACAGGGCTATCCATTTCACGTCGTTGCTATTGCGACCTTTTGGTGAACTGCACAAATCACTTTTTTCTTAAGAGTGTTTTGTGTAGTTGTACTAAAATGTCACACAGGCAACGTCTCTACATTTCAGTGCGACTGCACAAAGGGAGATTGGTTTTGCTCTATCCTCCTCATCCAACTCCGAGCCTAATCTTCTCCAACTAGTTAGTCTTAAGAGAGACTGCAAAGGTGACCGTCTTCTATTTGTGTGTTTATTGTTTCATCAGTAGTCCTCTATTATCGTAATCACACTTGATATCTTTGGAACAGAGACGCTCAGCTCTATTTTAGTGGAACTGCACAAAATGATCGGAATGTTGCATGCTCTAGACAGCTACTTTTTTCCCCAACATGCCTTGTTGATTTAGACAGAGCTGGGGGGACGTTGCTGCCAATGAAAGCATGGATCAATTTTAATTTAACACCTTCTCACAACTTTGTCTTCAGTTGTGATGTAATTATTAACTCTGATCTGCTAATAATTGACATGCATTAGCAAGGAAGTTAGTTTTTTATTGTTTCCGAAAGAGCATCGATGGCAAGACACGCGAAACAAAAGCTGAAAGCTCACACCATTGTACAATTTCATGTCGCTGGAAAATTATTTGTATAGTACGTCAATTATGTAAACAAATGATGGAAGCTTGATAGCATTGCCAGAAGCCTCTTCATCATCCGGGTCCATGTGCCATGAACAAAATTATACTCCTTCGTTCCTAAATATTTGTCTTTTTACAAATTTCAAACGGGCATATTTTAGAGTGTAGATTCACTCATTTTGCTTCGTATGTGTACTCCCTCCGTTCCTAAATATTCTATTCGTCTTAACAGAGATTTCAACAAGTGACTACATATGGAGCAAAATGAGTGAATCTACACTCTAAAATATGTCTATATACATCCGTATGTGCCAGTCCATTTGAAATCTCTAAAAAGACAAATATTTGAGTAGTCACTCGTTGAAATCTCTAGAAAGACAAATACTCCGGAGTATATTTAAGAACCGAGGGGGTAGTGCACAACCGCATGGGAGATTCAGCCCGGTCGTTGCGCCGCATTAATAGTGAGTAATGAGCAGTCAAATCATAAGCCCCACCTTTCCCACTGTAAGTTGCTCTGAAGAAGCAACCATCAATACGCTCTTCTTTGAATCCGCTCATACTACTCCATCCATCACTGTTTATACAGCGCGCTTCAGAAAAAAGAAAAAAAATCTGTGGGACCAAGACGACTAGCGATCGGCCTGAAAAATAGCATTGGTAGCTATAGCACGACGTCTATTACTAGAGGGAATAATGTGTACACACATGCATGCAGTGCTTCCACCCCGGGTACACACATGCATGCACTTCGTAGTAGTACAATACATGGAGAGAAAATTGTGGACTTGATTGCGGTTACCACGCCCTAATTAATCGAGCATTATACCAAACGCGTCTAAAGTCTCTCTGGTGGTGGAAATGCATTGAGAGAAATGCATCATAATGAAGTGCGCCCTGTAAACTATGACGGAGGGTGGAGTAGTATGAAGGTGCAAAACCAAGTACGCGTACTACTGCGCTTGGCTCTTCACCCCTTCGTGAAGTCGAACAATGATGGTACTCCGCATGTTGGGTACTACAGTGTATGCCTCTGACAATCTGACACCGAATGGACTGATGCATTTCCACCGAGGGTAGGTTGCATTAGTCAAAAGGCGTAAGCGAGCTTCACCTTGTCCTGCAAGCTTCTCCTCATTCTGCGAGTTGATGGGACACACCAAAAAGTAGTGCTAGTCCATACTCCCTCCTTTCCAGTTAATATGGCTTAATCTTTTTTGCGGGTAAATGAGAGAGCTTTATTCATGTATAAGCATTCTTAGGACGATCAGCCAAGACACTGGTCACTAGGAAGCGAGGTACCCTGCAAAAATAGAAGTAGGAAGCAAGGTGTTTCATCAAGCCAGCTCTCGGCCACATTCAAAGTGCAGCAAGCACGGTTCACACGAAGATGTGCCGCAAGGTTTGCTGACCTGTTTACATGCTGAATAACAAAAAAAGAGGAAATATTACTGAGCGCTACTATTTGTAACAGGATATGAGCCAGAATTAAGCGAGAATTGTGGCGAGTGTTCCATGCAATCAACTTCCATTATCACATGCGAGAACCCTCGAAGAGAACCAAATGTGTTGAAGATTGCTTTATCACATTTTAAAATTATAATAAGAGTGCAGACGCTCCTCCATCCGATTCCTAGTACTAGTATAGTACGTACCTTTATGGACTATAGTAGTAGTTCTAGTAAACTTTGCGCTTGGCTGTTCGGGAAGTCGAACAATAATAGCACTAGTAGTATAGTGTATGCTTCTGGCAATCTGACACCGAATTAACTGTTGCACGTCCACCGCCTGAGCGAGGGAGAGCTTGCATTAGTCAAAACTTTCTCCTTGTCCTGCGAGCCACCGCGCGCAAGCTTCTCCCGCCCTGCAACCTTCTCCTCATTCGGCAAGTTGACGAGACACAACAAAGTAATGCTAGTCCATGCTGCCTCCTCTCTGGTTAATATGGCTTAATTTCAAACGAGATAAATACACTGCCTGTCATTGTATATTTGTAAAAATACGGTCAGTGGACTTCATAATACGCTCATTGCGCTCAATATATATATTTTCTGGTGTTCATACGGTCACTAGCTCACTCTGACTGAGTATGTGTGTGCATGCACGTGTAGGTTGAGCACTTGAGCGTGACCGTGTGTGTTCTGTCGTGTGCTCGGACATGCATGCATTAGGGCGTCGCGCGCGTTTTTGCGTCCATGTGTACGTGTGACTGTTGCATACACGTAGGGGGGGGTACGTGTAGGGGCCACTAAGGAGCAGTCAAATCACACAGTAAGTTAGTCGGAAGAAGCAACCATCATTTCACTCTTGAATGACACGTACACAATATAAAATGGTTGATATGGAGAGAAAAAGAAAACCACTATATATACACTAGTAGGAGCCTAAGCTACAAACCTGCTTGCTTAGGTTGCTCTCTTCACAAGCATAGAACGACGGGCCTGATCCTGCAGATGGGGGAAGGGAACAATGTTCTGCGTAGACGCGGTCGACATCGGCGAGGGAGAAAACCCACAGTCGGTGCGTCCCAATCGGGGGTCACCGCGGTATGGGCCGATGCCGCGTCCCAACTGCCCTTCTAGCTACAGCCCGACGTCCCAGGTAGTGCATCTTCCTTTTGGAGCCGGCTTGCTCCACTGCCATAGCTCCATCTCCATGGAATTTTACATAAACACGGATATGCATGTCTATGTCTATGTGTGTGCGCGCGACGACTCTCGCGACCTGGAAGCGAGGCCGTGTTTTTGATCGAGTTTTCTTTCTTGGTACGTTAGAAAATCAGTTTGTCTAATTCACATCTAGATGTTATTTAAGGATATCACATCTAAGCTCCCACAAGTATATAATGTAGCAACAAGAAACAAAAAAAACTAGGAAAAGACCACAAACAGAGTGGACATCAACTTATATGTGACATAACTATGTCACATTTAGATGTGTCCTAGACAGACCCTTAAAAAATTGTCCGCCAGTTTTCGTTTCTTTTTTTCGGGAACGCGCGTATTCTATTTAAAACAACTGCTATGGAGAGATTTTTTTACTCCATTATAGCCTCTTGTTTGATAGAGTTTCTCACGTCTCGCTCTCTCACCCTCTCCATATCAAAACAAGATGACAGTGTCCACTCTATTTCTCTCCTCACCGGTGGTCACAGATCCGGCCGAATCCCGTCTGCCGCGGGAGGTGAGGAGGTGTAGCATTGACGTTGTCGCCGTCGGCGACGGAGGAAGCCGATGCGCACCGTCCTCTCGGAGCCGGCGCTAGCGCGGACGAATATCCTCCGCGCCCTTGTTCGTTGCCGTCGTGTGGGCAGATCCCGCCCGCCCTCCTAAACGACATCTCACCCACCTGAGGTATAACTTCTTGTACTGGTCCAGCTCCCCAGGTCGCTGCGTGCGGGTTTTCTTCTATGCGACTACTCCCTAGCTCCCCATGCATAGTAGCTAGGGTTCGTCGGCTGGTCCAACGTCACCTACTAGTACTATTATAGAGGAAATGCCACTCAAAAAGTTGTCCTGATTTATGCCTCGGTGGAGGTGTACATGTTGTTTCGACAAAAAGTACATGGTGGTTGTGCGGTCATTGTCCATATGGTGGTAGTACTATCACTGGTTAAATGAAGAAATGCTTTTTTTCTCGGGTATCCTGGTTTAGTTCCCATCAAGATAATTATGATGCTTCTGTTTGTTGGTGTACTTTTCATTAATTCTTATTGACAATTGAGATGTCGTTGCTAACCCTTTTCTATATTTTTGGAAACAGCGATGCGTGTCTCCATACCCGGGCATGTCTTCCTCAATTTTAGTGGAACTACACAAAATTGGATGGCCATTGTTGTTCCGCCTCACTGTCCTCTGCCACGTGGTTCTTCCTTCCTCGAGCTTGATTTCTGAGAAGAAACAGACCACAATGAGGATTTGTCAAACTTCTTAGGTGCCTCACCCAAACTTGATGCCAAATGGATGATGCATCACCACGATGACCTATCGATGCTCATGGTTGCGCCTCATGGTTGCGTCGGCTGGTGAAGCTGATCGATTTTTGATGAAAAACAAGCTGTCTTCCATCAGTGCTCTTTGCTTGTTACGCACAAAGATGATATCCTTTGTCAGTTCACCTTGGTTGCATTGGAGGCGCAGTCGTCTTTCATGTTGGTGCAATTTTCGCTAGGGTTTTACGACAGGTGGGCCCAAAATGTGGCTGGCTCACCTGTCATACAGCCAAAAGCAGGTGCAGTGAAGGCACCAGAGCTCAGTCCGTACTACAGTAGTATATATATAAGCGGGAGCCTCAACACTTGTTTGCTAGGGTTTGCACTCTCCACACGCTCGGTGCACTACATATACTCCCTCCGTTCCAAATTACTTGTCTTAGATTTGGCTAGATATAGAGGTATCTAGCACTAAAATGAGTCTAGATACATTTGCTAGGGTTTGCTATATTCACAGTCTCTCACCCTCTCTTCACCAGATCTAAACAAGACTGTGTTGGCCTGTTGTCTCTCTCTCCCCCCTCACAGCTGGTGAAGGAGGCGTCCGTATCCCATCGCACCGGGAAGGGGAGGAGGTGCAGCGTTCATTCTATCGCCTTCGGCGAGGGAGGAAATTCACTGGCGGCTGCGCTATTCTCTTTCACCCAGCGCCTGTGCGGGAGGGCCACCGACCCCTTCTTCCTCGCTGCCGTACTTAGTGTGGGCAGATCCGGCCTCCCACCGCACGCCTTGCCACATCTCGATGACCCTAAGGTATAAGTTTCTTTGAAACCGTCGTTGCTCTAGCTGCATGTGGATCTTTTTCGATCTATAGTCGAATCTAGGTCTTGGTTCAAAGAGGAAAGAAGGATGCGGTGGGCTGGAGCAAGAATCTAGGACGTGGTTCCATGAGGAAAGGAGGGGCGGAAAGTAGTATAGAGTGGCTATCCAGCCGCTTTGTAGGTCAAAAAGGGAAAAAGGGGGTAACCCAGTACACACATCTGTAAGGAACCGATCTCTTTGTTGAAAAGGGAAAGAAACTGGGGGGTCGGGTAGTTTGTGCACGACTAGATTTGCTGCCCTCACATAGGAAGAAGGTTCAAAGAGAACAAATATGGGACCATCGCATATATGCTGCTTGGCTACACACTCTGCATCACCCATTTATTTGTGTGGACGCACATGGTGCTGGCATGTCCCATGCAGCTATTTTTCTGTTGTTAATCTCAGAATTAACTACTGATCTGTTTTAAAAGAATTTCTCTGTTAATATGAATCAATGCAACCGTTTTAGAAATGCTACTGTCCTATACTTTGTTGTCCATCAAGATAAGGTAGATGCTTCTTTTTGTGGCCGCTTGTTTCATCCTCCTTTATTGGCTAGTAATTGTTTTCTTTTTTGCCTCTTAAAATAGGGATATCTATTCAACTTGTAGCTATAGAAAACTTAAATGTCACACC
Source organism: Triticum dicoccoides (assembly GCF_002162155.2). Classification (NCBI taxonomy): domain Eukaryota; kingdom Viridiplantae; phylum Streptophyta; class Magnoliopsida; order Poales; family Poaceae; genus Triticum; species Triticum dicoccoides. The sequence continues at coordinate 412,134,620 of NC_041392.1, forward strand.
GGCAACTTTGCTTGATTTCAGTGCAACTGCGCAAAACTTGATTGGATTTCCTATTCGTGTTGGTAGATTCGTATTTTATGTTGGTCGTCTCATGAAAGGTCAATACAGGCCTTCATCCACATGATTGTGCAGTGTGATTTGAGATGTTGTGCTACTTGTATTGGTACTGTTTTAAATAAATGATGAATTGAAGCTATTGTATTGCTATCTTTTCCCATTAAGTAGTGAACAAAAAAGGGGACCAACCCAGACATGATGCTTGTTGCTTTGTTACAACAAATTCAGAATCACCCCCTTTATAAGCCAGTAATTGATGTCACTCTCAAAATTAACTACTGAATCTTATTTCAAAATTGCAACACTTGTTAGGGATTGGCGGGATTACCATTTTTGTGGCCGCATGTTTCATCCTCCTTTATTAGCCAATAATTGATTCCTTTTTTGCCTCTGTTTATACAGGGATATCTATTCAACTTGTTGCTATTGTGACATTTTACTTCGCTACGCGAAACACTTTGCTTGATTTCAGTGCAACTGCACAAAACGAGATTGGATTTCCTATTCGTGTTGGCAGATTCGTACGTAATCTTGTGTGCATCATGACAGGTTGGTACTTGCCTTCATCCACATGATCGTGCAGTGTGTTTTGAGATGTTGTGCTACTTGTATTGGTAGTATTTTAAATAAATGATGAATTGAAGCTATTGTATTGCTGTCTTTTCCCATTAAGTAGTGAACAAAAATGGGACCAACCCAGAAATGATGCTTGTTGCTTTGTTACAACAAATTCAGCATCACCCCCTTTATAAGCTTTGTCGTTCTTTATACATGTTGAAACAAGGTATTGTTAAGATAATGTCTCAGTCAATATGAATGAATCACACTGATGGAGAATTGCTACTCTCCTGCTTTGTTTCCCATTAAGATAAAGTAGATCAGTAGATGCTTTTCTTCTGGGAGTACAAGTCATCAACCGTTATTTCTTAGTAATTGTTTCCCTTATACCTATTGTTGCTTACAGGGATATCAAAATTAAAGCTCGGTTTTATTCCGACTTCGATTTTAGTTGAACTGCACAAAAGGAGCCAATGTGTAAGGCAAACTGCTGCATTACTTGGTCTAGTTGGTCGTTCCACTTTGCAGAAAGAAGCAGTCACTGTTTGCGCTACATTACAGAAGGAATGAACGAGAAGCTTTACAGAGTATTATTAGACACCGGTCACATGACTAGTCTGCAGAGACCATTGGCAATTTAACAATACGTGGAGTGCCCTGGGCAAAAAGTGCCCAAACAAGTATAAAAGCTACAACATGACTCCACGATCATAGGCATTACATATTTTGAATGGGAAAAGCTTGTCAAAGTTTAATCATTGATGTTAGCAAGAAGATGTTGGTTTAATATATTGGAATTGGAAAACCTTGTCAAAATTTGCTCATTGATGTTAGCCAGAAGACATGCATTTGATATTTTTGAGTGGGACGCCCTTGCTGTGAGCAACATCGAGTGTTTTTTCCTATTCCTGTGTTCAGTTTAGAAGTAAATAGTTACTCTGCTGAGATATTCCTGTGTTAAGAGTTTGTTCTGAATATTGTCTATGTAATGCCAGGCCTTGTGTTTGATTGCAAAGTTGAGCTTGGAATGTTGTGGCATGCGGCATCACGAGCTGTTCACCATGCCTCCTGAGAATAATGCTTCGTATTGTTTTGCATGTCGATCTAATGCCAGTGATTTGCTTGTTAAGAAGATCATCCTCTTCTGTTGTTTCCGTGCTTAAGAAGTTCATCGTCTGATGTTTCATTCATTAAACCAGAACAAGGCACACGAGGGATTTTATACTAGTTCGGCCCCTTCGATGAAGGTAAAAGCCTACATCTAGTTGTGGTTGGTATTGCTGGGGTTTCGATGACCAGGGAGCGAACCCGCTTTGCCTGGCTCTTGAGTAGTTGTCTGTTGTCCCTAAACCGCTGCCAGGTCATCCCTTTATATACATAGGTTGACGCCCGCCGGTTTACAGAGTCCCGAGGCCTGATCATACACGTCTCCGGCTCGGTCTCTATTCCTTCTAACTTATAATACAAGTTACATGAAAGAGTCGGTTTACATCTACATGCCTTAACTCGCCTTTGGGCCTTGGGCCTTCGTAAAGCGCCACCATCCTCACGTCTTGATGGGCTTCTATATTCATGGAGTTAACCCGGCCACTCCTATCCGGTTTACCTCCAGTAATCATATCCCCAACATTAGGCCCCAGATTGATTTGAACTTGTTCATGTCAATCTTCAATACTTAGAAAAATTCTTGCCCTGTCACCTTCATATAGATCTGGTAAACCGTCGTGATGTCATCCTATAGATCCGTAGTAAACCGCCATGACGTCATCTATTCGTTGAAGACGAAGATACCCTTAATTAATGATTATCCAACCATCGAGGCGACATCCTTATTAACTATCCATTTTAAGCTCCTCGATTCACGCACTTCTCGCTTATCGCTTCACCTTATAAATAGGACCATGGGCCCTTCTCTTTTCCCCCTTTGTCTCCTTCACTTCTTCTTCCTCCTTGTGACGCCTCTGCACCCGAGTGCCGCCACCGTTGCCGAGCTTCGCCTCCACCTCTTCGTTGGCCGCTGCATCAACCTGGTTGCATCAGAGATCCGCGGTGTACCTCCGCTGCTTCAACAGCTGTTGTAAGTCCTTTCCTTTCCTCCTTTGTAGATCTGCCTAGGGTTTCCTTCTTCGTCGAAGTTCATCGAGGCTCCGACACTGTTCTTCCCTGTTTCTCCTTAGTCCACGGATAAGAACTTCAAACTTGATGTATTCCATGTAATGTCTTATCTCTGTTACCACAACAAACCCTTATGCACATAAAAACTGATCTGGTCCTTTGTGAACTCCTTCGGGACCAACCCTTTTAGGTCTAAATCTTTTTGATTTCCTGTCTTACGGTAGATCCAAAATTTCCCTGCAACCTTGTGAAATCTGTTTTACCTTAATTAGTCATTTTTGCCTTAGATCTGTATCCTCTTTACCACATAGGCGGTTTACCTTTGTAAAAGCAATCTATCACATACCATTAGTCCCCTGGTGAACCGGCAAGCCTTTTACCTCCGTTGTTATACTCCGGTTTAACATCATGCGTATACCTTTGTTCTGATATAGCCTTGTCATTCATTATTGTATCAGCCTCCGATTTACGCAATTTACATACTTGTATATATTTATTCCGTCGCATCTTATGCATCACCATGAATGATTTATAAACCGGTATTTCCTTTCAGCTTTTCGCTTGCAATGTCCAAACAATTTTATGCTTGTAACTGGGCTCCTTCCCGGGTTACCGAGGAGCAACTTAACGGAATGGTCGGAATTGGTACCTTGCCCAAAAAGAATGAGATCCGGTGGCGAGTTCCTGGACCGGAGAATCCTCCCACCCCTAAATAGGGTGAGGTAGTAGTATTTGTTGATCACATAGCCCGTGGTTTCAAACCGCCTGGGTCAAAGTTTTTCCGGGATGTGCTTGCCAGTTTCCAGCTCCACCCTCAAGATATTGGACCTAACTCAGTATCTAATATATGCAATTTCCAAGTCTTCTGTGAAGTGTACTTACAAGAAGAACCAACTGCTGAGCTGTTCCAGGATTTTTCCATCTGAACCGGCGTATTGAATTTGTAGACGGACCCAACACTGAACTTGGTGGCGTCTCTATTCAAAAAAGAAAAGAGGTTGAATTTCCTCACTCCAAGATGCATAGTCACCCCAAAGAGTGGAACCAAACTTGGTTCTACTGTAAAGACACCTCCCTTGAAGACGAGAACCCTCTGCTGGGTTACCATGCTCACCGGCTTTCCTACACTCACCCACTGCCGCAAAGTCTAAGTGCCCAGGAACGGGTCTCATATGCCCCTCAACTCACCAAGCTCCGAGCCTTTATGGCCAACGGTGTATCAGGCGTCGCCTTTGTGCGTTGCTGGATATCCTGGAGCATCTTACCATTAAGTCGCTGCTCCGGTTTAATGTGTGAGTACACTGGTGAATTAGAAGACTCCCAACGTCACATCAATATTCAGCTACCGATGAACAAGTTACTGAGGGTGTCAAGAAGATTTTGAATGAATTGGAATCTGTCTGCCGCCAAACCGGCTTGAACCCCTTCTACGCAAAAAACAAACCGCCTGCTGTAAGTACTGTCCTTCCGCTTCACACTTGATATCTTGTAGACTGTACAACCTGTGAATACCAGTTTGCTTGTTTATAAACAGGGCGATGATCCATTCTAGAAGAAGAAACCTTAAGAAAAAGCGACAAAGCCTTCCCGTCCCAAGACAAAAGCCGTCAAGAAAACCTCAAAGCGGAAGACAGCTGAACGTATCGGCATGGAGCTGGATGACGACCCGGATGAACTGGAAGTTGAGGTAGAACTTGATTCACTTGGTTCCCTTTTCATGCATCTCATTAACCATGATATTTATCTGGAGGGCGCGGAGGGCAGCCAAGCTGACGATGTAGAGGTAATTATCCTTTCCTCTGGTTCAGACTCTCTGCCAACACAAAAAATCCGTCAAGCGATCCGGAAAGTAAGATTTTCACATCCTCTTGCTCACTTGGACCCAACATTTATTTTGAAGAAACAGCAGCACGAGGCTCGCCGCACAACCCGACACAGCGGCCAAAAGGTCACTTCGGCCGGTTTACCTGACACCCCGGTTTGAAAGCGCTGATTTGAGGTCTCACCTCCTTCTGACAATTCTTATCCCAAGGCAGGTTATTTCCGACAACCTCTTAATCCGTTCGATTCGAATTATCGGGTGACACCTCCCTCATCTTCTGGCGAGTCAACAGCGACCCAACTTCCTCCTCTTAAAACCGTAGCTGGGTAAGTATTTGAACCCCTTCTTTGAATATTTCCATACTTTGTATACTATGCTTAACTTTCGCATCTTTTTCTGTTTTAAGAGCCAAGGCCAGACCCAGCAAAAAGGCTCGGGTGAATAATCCGTCTGAAGACCACGTGGTTTTTGAACCGGAGCAAACAAGTGAACCGGACCAAACTATTGAACCGAAGGGTCCCAATCCTGAAGCCACCTTTGATGAGCCACCCCCTCAAGAGCACAATGTCGATGAACAACCAGAAGTTGATATTGCTGTGGCTGATGCTGAACCGACAGATCCAATCCGGGCTAGTCCGGTGAGAGCTACTGAAACTCCATCATCTCCAGAAAAAGCTATCGAAGATAAAGAAGGCGAGGTTACCATTACTGGTATTGGTCACACCTCTCCTGGCCATCCTGTAATCTTGGCCAAACATAGTGCTAAGGAAGAGCGTGCTGCCATGGAAAAAGGCAAATGGAGCACTGACTTGTCAAGCTACGCCCATCTCAGCGCTCAAGAGCTCCACTCCGGTTTTCTAAACCGTCTGCACTCAAACCGTGACTATGAAGCCGGTTTGGTGAATTTGATGAAAGAGCGCTATGAGGTATTTTCATCCCTTTCCTTTCTTAAATCCAAAGTACAAGCATCAACCCAATTAGCCCCCAAAGGCCGGTTTATGATGACAATCATAAACCGGGACTTTATAAGACATTATCTTTTACCAACTTGTTCTCCATATACCAACTGATCGTTTGAAGTAAATCAGATGTGATCATTATATTCCTGTAGTTTTTCGCCTGTGTAGCCCCCAAGGGCCGGTTTAGCATTGCGAGGTAAACCGGGTCTTCCATCAATGCGTCAGCTATGAACAGATGTACATTAGCCCCCAAGTGTTAAGGACAATGCTTGCATTGTACTTGAGACTTGTGAAAAATATGTTGATGATAGAACAAATAGGCATTAGCCCCCAAGTACAAAGTGCATAACTTGTTATACGCTTGGTACTTCATAACCTGTTTTGATGATATATCTCACCTTTGTAGGATGAGCTGAATAAGAAGGATGCTCAAACCGCAGACCTTCAAGAGAATGTAAAGTCTCAACAAGCAGAGGCTTCCAAAGCCAAAGAAGAGCTAACCAATGCCTTGGCAGCTATGGAGAAGCCGGAAGAGACTTTCAACAAGGAGCATGCTGACTGGGAAACAGAAAAGGCCGGTTTGTCCAAAAAGGCCGAGGACGCAGAGGCAGCCCTGAAGCCGGTGGTGGAAGAACTGACCGGCTTAAAGCGGCAGATTGACGCCATGACTTCTGCTGTGTTTGGTAAGTGCCCTGTAGGATCGAAAGTATGTCTAGAGGGGGGTGATTAGACTACTTGACCAAATAAAAATCTAGCCTTTTCCGAATTTTAGTTCTTGGCAGATTTTAGCTATCTTAGCACAAGTCAAGCAATCTCCACACAATTCAAGCAAGCATGCAAAAGAGTATATGAGCAGCGGAAAGTAAAGCATGCAACTTGCAAGAATGTAAAGAGGAGGGTTTGGAGGATTCAAACACAATTGGAGACACGGATGTTTTTGTCGTGGTTCCGATAGGTGGTGCTATCGTACATCCACGTTGATGGAGACTTCAACCCACGGAGGGTAACGGTTGTGCGAGTCCACGGAGGGCTCCACCCACGAAGGGTCCACGAAGAAGCAACCTTGTCTATTCCATCACGGCCGTCGCCCACGAAGGACTTGCCTCACTAGCGGTAGATCTTCACGAAGTAGGCGATCTCCTTGCCCTTACAAACTCCTTGGTTCAACTCCAGAATCTTGTCAGAGGCTCCCAAGTGACACCTAGCCAATCTAGGAGACACCACTCTCCAAGAAGTAACAAATGGTGTGTTGATGATGAACTCCTTGCTCTTGTGCTTCAAATGATAGTCTCCCCAACACTCAACTCTCTCTCACAGGATTTGGATTTGGTGGAAAGAAGATTTGAGTGGAAAGCAACTTGGGGAAGGCTAGAGATCAAGATTCATATGGTTGGAATGGAATATCTTGACCTCAACACAAGTGTAGGTGGTTCTCTCTTAGAAAATGTGTATTGGAAGTGTAGGTATGTTCTGATGGCTCTCTCCACGAATGAAGAGTGGGTGGAGGGGTATATATAGCCTCCACACAAAATCTAACCGTTACACAAAATTTGCCAAACTCGGTGGGACCGAATGGTTAAACTCGGCCGGACCGATTCAGCAAACCTAGTGACCGTTAGGATTTTCGATGGGACTGAGATGCAACTCGGTAGGACCGATATGGTTAGGGTTAGGGCATAACGTAATCTCGGTGTGACCGATTACACAAACTCGGTGGGACCGATTTTGGTAATAAGCTAACCAGAGAGTTGGTCAGGTAAACTCGGTGGGACCGATTCGCTCATCTCGGTGAGACTGAAATGTTACAAAAGGTAAACAGAGAGTTTACATTGCAATCTCGGTGGGACCGACCGCTCATCTCGGTAAGACCGAAACGTTACAAAGGGAAACAGAGAGATTACAATCCCATCTCGGTGAGACCGAGATCCTTATCGGTGGGACCGATTTGCCTAGGGTTTGTGGCAGTGGCTATGACATTTGAAACTCGGTGGCGCCGGATAGAAAGAATCGGTGGGGCCGAGTTTGAATTTTGGTTTAGGTCATATGTGGATGTGGGAAGGTAGTTGAGTATTTTGGAGCATATCACTAAGCATTTTGAGCAAGCAAGCCATTAAGCAACACCTCATCCCTCCTTGATAGTATTGGCTTTTCCTATAGACTCAATGTGATCTTGGATCACTAAAATATAAAATGTAGAGTCTTGAGCTTCAAGATTGAGCCAAACTTTTTGTCCTTAGAATTTTGAGGGATCCACTTTCCTCATCCATGCCATGCCATTCATTGAGCTTTTCCTGAAATATTAATCTTGGAATAATGTTAGCTCAATGAGCTATATGTTGTTAGGAATTACCAAAACCACCCAGGGATAGTTGCACTTTCAATCTCCCCCTTTTTGGTAATTGATGACAACATATAGATCAAAGCTTCGACAAATGATAATAAGAGTGAAAGATATTGTCACTTTGAGAAGTATGTGAAAAGCAAGAGCTCCCCCTAAATTTGTGCATATCTTAGGATTTGCTTTGGACTGCAAATGCACAATGAGTTAGGATCATGGGTTACTCTTCCATGTCACATACATCTTGGTGGACCGCTCAAAATAATAAAGATTGAATACATGCACTCATCACCAAGCAAAGTGAATGATCATATAAGGATAAGTAAGATAATATCATCTAACAAGCATAAGTGTAGCTTATGATCAACCACATGATCATCAATGTCTCATAGATAATAGCATAGTATCTCAAGCAATCAAAAGACAAACAAAGTTCAACCATCAAAGCAAGAGAGAATAAAAAGCAATGCTCTCTCTCGAAGCCTATGATCTATACATGTTTCTCCCCTTTGGCAACAAGTTACCAAAAAGTTCATAGAAAATGCATAGCACTAAAACATCTCTGAAGCTTGGTCTTCAGGTGGTGGCATAGAGATGGCTCCTTGGACGAAGACTTCAGTTGATGTGGATGGAGCTGAAGGAGTTGGTGCTGTAGCTGGTGGCACTGAAGCTGTAGCTGGTGCAGATGATGTGGCTCTGGTGTCTGGAACATGCACTGCAGCAGACCTCTGAGCTCTAGGCACTCTGGCAAATGCATGAGTGGTTGTCTTGCCTGTCCTCTCCTGCATATCATCTTGAAGTTGCTCCACAATAGACTGAATCTCAGTTACCTTCACATCCAAGTCATAGAATTTTTGCTCCATGATTCTTTCCAAGCTCTCCTGGTTTTGAGTGAGGGTGGCTAGTCCCTTCTCAATCCTCAGAGTGGATGCAATCAGGTAGCCAAGCTGATCTTGCTTGCTCTTCAGGAGATACTGAGATGCTTCTTCAGTAGTTGGCATCCTTGCAGCTTTTTCTGTTTTGCCTTCTCTCTCTTGGCTTGTGCTTGTACTGAGGATGGTTCATCTTCATCCATAACCACTTGGTTGTCCTCAAAGTCAGGATAGAGAACAAAGTGTTCTTTATCCAACAGATATTTTCATGTGCCCATTTTTGAGTTAATCAACTCCTGAATTTGTGGGGCATATCCACAACTTCTCTTTTGGTCCGCTGCTGTCCTCTTGATAGTCTCAACCATGAGGCTCATGACCTTGAATTTCTGTGGCACATCAAATATGTGTAGCAAATTAATTGCATGCCCTCTGATCATGTTGTGGTCACCTGACTTGGGCAAAAGAGTGTGCCTTAGGATCCAGTTGACCGTTGGCAGTCCTGACAGAAGAAAATGGACTGACCCAAACTTGAAAGTCTCAACAGCTTTGTCTGGGATCTCCTTGTACATCTGTGACATAGAATTGTGATCCATCTTTTTCTTGGCATAAACATCCAAGTCATCTTCACTTTCCTTTGGGGCATTGATCAGATTGGCCCATTCCTCAATAGTTGATTGGTATCTCATTCCTTCAGACATCCAAACTATTCTGCCATCTGGATAGAAATGTGCTATGGAGTAGAATTGCATAATGAGCTCATCATTCCAGTTTGTGAGTTTCTGCCCAACAAAGTCTGCAACTCCACACGCACTGAAGCTGTCATACACTCCAGGATAGTGTTCTTCATTCTCCTTCATGTAGGTCCAGTCGACCCACCTCATATCACACACTATAGGCTTCTTCTCCAACAAGATTGTCTCATAGAAGTCCTGCTGTTCCTTTGTGTGGAACCTGTAATCAACAACAGTCCTTCTCCTGGTGGAATATAGATCTGACTCTCTCCATAGCCTCAACCCTGAGTCTCTCCTGATCTTCATGTTCTCAGCCATAGGATGAGCATCATTGGGGTCTGGAATCTTGGGTTTGAGCTTCCTCAGGACTTGTCCTTCATCATCTTCATCAGCAGCAACTTCAGGCACTGGGGCCTTGTTCTTCTCAGCAGCTGGTATACTCCTGGTATTCCTCTTAGGTGCACTCTTGGGCTTGGAGGCTGCTTTGGGTGCTTCTTTGGGCTTTGATGTTGCAGCCCCTGACTTTATAGCATCACCCATCAGCTTTTGTGCCTTGGGTGCTGGTGCAGCAACCTCTTCTTCCTCTTCTTCTTCCATCATGGAAGCCTTTCCAATCACTCTGGCCATGGTCTTCTTGACCCTTTCCTTCCTTTTCTTTCCTTATGCAGCAGGCTCTTTGGGTTTGGATTCCAAAGATGCTTGAGTGGTGGCTCTGGCTTTTGACATGGGTTGTCTTCCTGCTGGCCTTTTGATGTTCATCCCTGGCTTAACTGCAGCTGAGTTGTACTCCTTCTTGAGCACTTTCTTCTTTGATGTGGCCTCATCCTATACTGCCACATAATCTTCATCCTCAGACTCTAAAGTCTTCTTCTTTCTGGCCCTGGTGGCAGCTTTGGGTAAGTTGCTTGGGGTGCTCCTGCTACCATCATCTGAACTGCTAGAGGGACTAGTGCCCTCACTCAGGTGAACTTGCTCCTCTGACCTGTTCTGGCTGTCACTCTGATCAGACATATTGCAAACACTGACAGCAGACCCTGTGAATAGATATAGATGAGATAGAGTGGATGAGCATCACAAAATGCAAAAGTTTTTGCAAAAGAATGAGTCAAAAACTTAGTTTTAGTTTTTCACAGAAAGCATTTTGGATCAACCGATTTGTAAACTCGGTGATACCGAAGCAGCTGTTGGAACCTAAACTAGTGAACTCGGTCAGACCGAGTCACAGTTCGGTGGCACCGAGACTGCTAGGGTTTCACAAAGTCCTGAACTCGGTCACACCGATTTGCAATTCTCGGTCAGGCCAAAAATTACATGTGCAATGGCCTGAGCCGAATCGGTGGTACCGAGTTCCACAACTCGGTGGGTCCGAGATGGTTTCGGCGGAAACCTAACCCTAAATTTTCAATTCACAACTAAACTATGGAGTGTTTTGACTGGATAAGAATGATCTCAATCGTGGCAAGATACATGGCGAACACAATGTGCTAGGAATGAGATAGGGATAGCACAGTGATCGAGTTCATACCCTAGTTCGGTGATGAACTCGCTACGGCGGCAACGGCGGGGATGATTCCCGTTGACAGCGGCGGAGACCAGCGGCAGGAGGCGGCTGGCGACGAGGAAGACGATCCGGAGACGCTGGAGGCAGAGCGGGCTAAGCGCGGGCGAAAAGACTTCGGAGAAATTTCCAAAAGTTTTGCCTGTGGATATATATAGCTCGACCCTGTCGGTGTGACCGAGTGGAACAACTCGGTGGCACCGAGATTCATAACTGCAAGCAGTTACTGAAACTCAGTGTGACCGAAAGGTTCAAATCAGTTGCACCGAGATTGAAAACCTAGACCGACTTAGTGATCTCGGTATGACCGAAATGGATGAATCGGTCAGACCGAAACGCACAAAGAAGTTTTGGAAGTTTAAGTCTATGATGACTCGGGGACTCCGAGTGCTCCTCACACAGAGTGGTTCGAATCTGACTTGATGAAATTTGTGATGTAGCATGAATAGAGTTTGAGACGAGAAAAGCATAGATAGCTAGAGGGGGTTCTTAGGCATTCTTGTCCATCCACTTGGCAAAAGAAAAGAAAAACCAATCAATCAAAACAACAAGTGGATGTCCTCGAATGAGTAAAATATGCAAACAACATGCTCACACAATAAAATGGCAATTGAAATATGTGGCAAAGCATGCACAACCAATTCTAGCATCTATCAAACAATTTGCGATGACTAGGTCATCTATATATGAGTATATTGACTTAGGAGTCAAATGAGAAAATTTATCATAGGTCATACTCATCGTTTAAGCATAAGTGGGGTTACCACTTTTACATAGAGCATTGTTGTGTTCACACCATTAGAGTTGCTTTAGCTCAATTCTTACTTCGCCAAGGATGGCTCATCCTCCATGACCTCCACAATGGTCATGGGGTCGCCCTGCTCCTCTGAGTTTTGCTCTGGAGAGCTCGGAGGTTAGCCCGCCTCAAAGTCGGCCTGGCGCCAAGAGTCCGTGGCACGGACCGTAATTTTGACGCGGCACCCTGGGACAACTACTTGAACCACATAGCTGCGAAGTTAGCCATTGCGACGACAGACAATGGGTGCAAATGCAAACTAGGGGTGGCAGATGCGGATGGAGGCTCGGACAATGGGAGAAGGGGCTCAACGGGGGCTGGGGTATGGCCGACCGACTTAAAATAGTCCGAGCAGGTGGAACGGCGAATGCATGATGCGGGAAAACAGAGTAGGCTACGATTCTCAGTCGCAGCGCCAACGTGAATGCGGGGTACCTGTGGGTGACTAATAGTGTTGATTATATCTTGTAGTTGATTATTATATGATTTATTCGGTGGGATATTATATGTTCAGTTCTATTATGCTATTTAGTACCCCTCTGATCTTGAGCATGATTATATTTTTTTAGAGCACGGCGGTGGTTTTATTTTGAAGAAATTGATGAACTCTCATGCTTCACTTATATTATTTTGAGAGTCTTATAAATAGTATGGCAATTTTCTTAGGTTATGAATTTAGTCCTAATATGATGGATATTCAAGAGGGATGTAATAAAAACTTTCATATAAAGAGCATTGGATATATGAGAAGTTTGATTCTTTGCATTTGTTTTGAGATATAAAAATGATGATATCAAAGTCATGCTAGTGAGTAATTGTGGATTGGTAGAAATACTAGTGTTAAATTTTGCGAGTCCCGAAGCATGCACGTATGGTGAACCGTTATGTGATGAAGTCGAAGCATGATTTATTTTTTAATTGTCCTCCTTAGGAGTAGCGGTTGGGGACGAGTGATGTACTTTTCCTACCAATCTATCCCCCTAGGAGCACGCGTATTAGTACTTTGCTTTGATGGCTAATAATTTTTTGCAATAAGTATATGAGTTCTTCATGACTAATTTTGAGTCCATGGATTATACGCCCTCTCACCCTTCCACCATTGTTAGCCACTCTAATACCGCGTAACTTTCGCTAGTGCATTAAACCCACCATATACACTTTCTCATAACAGCCACCATACCTACCTATTATGGCATTTTTATAGCCATTCCACGATATTACCATGCAACTTCCACCGTTCCGTTTATTATGACACACAACATCATTGTCATATTGTTCTCATATGCATGGGGCATTCATATAGAGTTATATTTTTGTTTTAGTATTGAGTTGTAAGTAAATAAAAGTGTGATGTTCATCATTATTAGAGCATTGTCCCATGTGAGAAAAGAATGATGGAGACTATGATTCTCCCACAAGTCAAGATGAGGCTCCGGACTTAAAAATAAAAAGAGGTCAAAGAACCAAAAAGAAAGAGCCCAAAAGAAAAGAGGAAAAAAATGAGAGAAAAAAAGAGAAGAGGCAATATTACTATCCTTTTCCACACTTGTGGTTCAAAAATAGCACCATGTTATCACTACAAAAAAAAATACACTTCCGTGATGATACGTGTTTGTCACAGTAGGTCGCTTTTTTGTCATGCATGTACATCCATGACAAATTTATGACAGAATCAAGATAGTCATACCTGTGCTGTCGTAGAAGTGTTTCATGACATTACCAAACTTATCATCAGGAAGTGTCGATTTTCCACGTGTAAAATCATCATTGGCTGGAGAAAACACATGTTGGCTCATTGTAGGGACAGATGTCAACCACTCATTGGACGGAAGGCGCCTATGATACGTCGACACGTGGCACGGCCAAACAGAGGCCCATTCCTGTGAAAAGGCCGGCCCATTTGACTTGGTCAAAAGGTGGCGGGCCGGCCCATGGAAAGCCTGTTAACGGCATGTTCACATATAGCCCATTTACAGCCCGCTAACCCAAGGCCCGTTACGCCCTATCCGAATTAGGCCTAGTAGCGTCATCTGGGCCATCCAATATGATTCCAGCCTGTTTTCACTTCTGGCCCATTTATGGCCCATGACGTCTTTAGGCCCATATGAGGCCCTATGTAACTCTTGGCCTATTAACGGCCCGTGGTGAAACTGGCCCGTAATGAACAATGTATCACTTTACACCCATTAACGGCCCGTGGTGAAACTGGACCGTAATGAACAGTGTATTACTTTATACCCATTAACAGCCCCGTTATTCCGTTGGGCCATTTCCAGCCCATGTTATCTTTCGGCCTTCTCAGAGCCCATTTATTTTTGGGCTCATTTCCAGCATTCGTTTATTTACGGTCCGTTACTGTCATTTTCTGCTTGTGGGCCAAATTCAGCCCGTGGTTACAGTCGGCCCGTTTGTGGTCCGTTAATACGTTGGGCCGTTTTCATAGCGTCATCAAATACGGCCTATTAACGATGGCCCGTGACGGTCAGCCCATGAACGGACGATTCCAACTCTAGCCTGTTTATGACCATAATGCGGCCTGTTATTGGCCCATGTTTGGCCAATCGATCATACGGCCGGTATAAGGCCCATTGATGATACGACCCGTAGAAGGCCCATTGTTTCTACGGCCCGTAGAAGGTCTACTGTTTCTACGGCCTGTAGAAGGCCCACTGTTTCTACGGCCCGTAGGAGGCCCAGTGTCACTACAGTAAATATTAGCCCATGGTTATTGTGGCCTACTTTTAAAAAATAGGTTATTGCAGCCACTAGTTAACCGCGGAAAAAGAACTGCAATGACTACAAGCAAAGAAATAAACAAGACAACAAGGAAATAAATAAGCAAGCAACTAACGCTAGGCTATCACGGCTATTACACATATTACATCCACTGGGCATCAAAGTTCGCCACCAGTGCAAATATAGGAAACAAAGTAGCATATCATATACAGTGGCCGTCAAAATTGGCCACCAGTGCAAATAAACGCAGCAGCAAAACAAGAGCATAACTGAAACAACTTTAGAAGAGCTCAAGAAACATTATCCTGGGTATCCACCATGCTGGCAATAAGCTTAGCAAGCTGATTAGCTTTGTCCTGTTTGGCGCTAAAATCCTCCAACGCTTGCTGTTGCACCAGAAAGTATGCATCTGAATGCTCAAGGGACTTCCGCAGTCCTTCCGCTTCTTGTCGCAGCACAGCTGATCGATGTCTTTCAGCTTGTAGTTGAGACTCAAGAAACCGAACTGATTCAGACAGTGAGTTGGAATAGCTTGTGCAAGCGGTAGTGGCCAGTAACTCCAACACTAAACCAAGACAGGATGTGTCACTATCCTGAACCTTATCTGCATTACTTCCTTTACCGTTGCTTAATAAGGCACTCTTCCCCAATATTCTGTCAGCATTCTAAAAGAAGAAACAAGCAGACACATAACAAGTTTAGCATGTACTAGTATATGAAACTCATTTCGGTGAACCAGTTCATTAGTAAGGTGGACATGATTAAACTACCAAGTCTTCTGTTGCCAAGTACTAGTACATAATAAAAGCATCAAACAAACATATATCTATGTCCTATGGTAGCAATGGAATCTTAAATTAGAACAGTTGTTCTTCAGGTTTAGGCACTTGTTCTACATGAACAGAGTACAATAAGACGCAAGAATATAATACTTAACAAATAGAAAATGAGCTCATAGACCTTACCACATTCTTGGTTCGGGACCAGTACAGAACAAGGCGTTCCCAATCATCATCCAGTAAATGTGTCTCAGGAGAACGTAAGGGAATTTGATGAGTTTCTTTGCCAGTGAAGTACGTTTTCTTCAGGTAATTCCGATACTGCCACCAAGCATTCTTGAAGATAGCAGAGGTATTAGCACAGGTTACCTCATCCTGAGTTTCCAAATCGGTCCTTCTCTATAGAGAAAAATGGGAAAAATTGCTTTATTATAACCATCATGGAGGTAGGATGTATGGGACGAAGCAAAGTAATTGCCATGAATAACATTACTTACACATAACTCCTGGATAAACACCTGCAACTGGCATTTTCCTTCATCTTCAGTATAATATTTCCAAGATGGGATGATACGCACATACAATTTAACAACATCAAATGCGATAGATGCTAAACTACGACTAGCTGGTTGTGCTTCCTCCACAGGAATAGGCGTACTAACTGGTGGAGTTGGGGTTCGCCGTGATAGTACTGGCCCTTTGGGCACTGGAGCTGCCTTACTAACTGCTCTTGTTTGGGAGCTCTGTGGTGGAGATGGTGCTGTGTCAACAGGAACTGGGTTACTATCGGCTGGGGTTGGGGTTAGATTGGGTGAAGCTGGTTCTCTGTCCATCGTAGTAGGGGTACAATCTGCGAGAGTTTGGGTTATGTGTGGTAGGGCTGGTTCTTGTGCATGTACAACCGGGGTGCTATCTCCACCAAGAGGTAGCACTGTTTTATTTGAAGACCGTGTTTTTAGTCCGCTAGATACTGGTATCACCCGCTCTAATTCAAATGGCTGATAAACAGGAAACATAGTTGAATGTACATACATTGTATGAGAGACAGATGCAATAGATAGTGTGGAAAAAAGAGGGCATGAAATAGTTTACATGTATATTGTTTAACTAAAACGGATAGCAAGACATAATTTCACATATATGATGTCTATCTAAATTAGATAGCATAGCATAACATAATTCAAAGATATGATGAATAACTAAACAGGATCGCATGTCATAATTCACCTACATGTTATCTAAGTAATCAGGATCACATCATTTAATTCACATATGTGATTTATATGCTAAACAGAGGGCATTCGATATGATGTCTGAACTAAGAACATGGTGTTGAATATTGTGTATATGATGTCTAAACTATGTAATGCAAGACACCGTATGCATGATATTAGCAGTATAACCATGCCAAGTTAGAGTATACACCTCAGTGGGGGAATAGGACTGGTCATCTGTCTCTGAATCCATCTCTGAGGAGCTATCGGGACCCAACAAGAGATCTGCTTCGACAGGTAGCACTGTCTGCTCTGAAGGCCTTGTTTTCACTCTAGATTTTTCCATCTCCCACTCAAATGGCTGATTCACAGGAAGAGTAGTTTAATGTACAAACATTATTGACCAATGGAAATGTAATGAAGAAAAGGATGGGCAAGGTATCATTCAAATATATGATGCCTGGTTAAACGGGATGACATTGCACATTTCACATATATTATGGCTGGCTAAAAGACATGAGACTGCATAATTCCCATATATGATATAGAAATTAAACAGGTGGCATTACAGAACATGTCTAAACTAAGCAGATGACATATATGATGTCAAAAGTAGGCACTGCAAGGCAACATATGCATGATATGACTAACGTCATCATGCCAAGGTAGAGTAAACACCTTGGAGGGGTAAATAGGAGTGGTCAGCGGCGTCCGAATCCGCCTCAGAACAGATATCTTCCTTTGGATTACAATCTGGACAGGGGTGGGGAGGGTTTGCCATTGAACCCACCATGGAGCGATGTCTGGATGACATTGTATTGCCGCGCAAAACTCTTCTCTTTTTCTCTACATGTTCAGCATGACTGTGTGCAATATCTGACATGCATACGAAAAAATATGGTGAGATTATGTAAGGAGAGCATGCAGAAATTTAGAGTGATGGTAACAACCAGTGGATTGATGTTTTTCCGTTGAACCAAAATAGCCCTAATGGATCGACGTGAATGTATAGTAATAAGTGATGCAACAAGTGTACAACGTCTTTGCCGTAGACGTGTCGACCTCAGCATCATTGGGTTGGTCGCTGAAGCAGTTGAGGCAGAGGTGGCTGTCGAAGGTGTGGAGGAAGATCTGAGGGCGATGTAGACGGCGTCCAGGGCAATGGTCTGTTGTGATGGATCGTTCTGTCGTTGGAGCAGCTCCGGTGAGCCGTAAGACGTTAAGGCTGAAGCAGCACAGGACAGCCATCGTCAATCTCAAGTGGGATTCTATTAGCATCTCCAATAGATGATGTAAAATGGATGTAAAATTAACATCACCAAAAACCACCTGACTACAACAGATGAGGTAAAAATTGTTGACTCTGAACTTAACTGTCGAAACTGAAATTTATTGTGGAATCTGAATGCTACTGTCGAAACTGAACGCAATGGTAGCAGAGAGGCACTTGACATGTAGTTTAGGGAGGGCCTGCAGTTCATCTTCAACCTGCACCCCCTGAGCCGCCAGCCACCACCGGCCGAACCACCGGCCCCAGCGCCGCCTCGCCGCCCCGGCCAACCCTCTAGGCCCCCCGCCCCCACCCTGAACCCTAAGATAGATAGTGGGGTACCTCTGCGGCGAGCCCCCGTCCCTGCTGCGGGTAGTTCTTCCTTAACTCCGGTGAGCCCCCTCAACCCCTGAAAATCGACTGTCCCAAAAGTCGATTCAGTCGACTGAAGTGTGGCTTAATCGGAGCAGAGCAGCATCACGAGCGAGGGGGAGAGCAGCAACAGCAGCTGGGCGACCGAGCGATTGAGCGAGAGCCAGAGCAGCAGCAGCAGATCCGGCTGGTATGGCCGCCGCCGCCGAAGGGGCCTCACACTGGGGGAGAGCCGTCGTGGAGATGTCGCCCGCGGCGCCGGCTTCAAGATAGCCACTCCATGGGGGTGCGGGATGGAGCACCGTCGGCGCCGGGAGGTCGAGTTAAGGAGAAGGTGCGATGCGATGAGTGTACAACCTCTGTGGTGGCGCCGAGTAGGCCTCGGCTTCGTCCGAGGAGTCGGTGAGGATGTTGCGGTTCCGGTGGAGCAGGTTAAGGTGGTGCTCTGGGGATGGAACAGCCGCGATAGACGAGGCGATCGTCGGAGCAGCTCCTTGGAGGTGGAGGACGGGGCGGCTAAACTAGCGGGACGGCGAGATGGACGACGAATCCTCATCCGGGAAGGTGGACGAGGGACGTCGAGCTGTTGCGGTGGACGACGTCATCGGGGAAGAGGCTCCGGCTAGGCAGCGGTGACGTGGCGGACGGAGGAGGGTGGGGTTTCGCGACTGGAGCGAAGAGGTTATGGCGGCCTGGGATTTCGAATGGAGAAAAGGGGGCGATGGGAGGGGGTGAAGCATGACTTAGGAACGCGCTTGTCCAAAATGTAGGGTGTGTTACAAAAGTACCCCCACCGATTTGAACTAGAGGCCCTTTCGGCTCAGGGTTAGAAGGGGTATTTCGTGTGTCAGGATTTGGCAACTGGAAGGATTTTTCGCGCGCGTTGTAATTTTGGGATAGCAAGGCGCGGGTTGTGAAGGCGCCAGTTTTGGGAGCACGATATCTGAATTTTCGGGATATAACAAGACGCGAATTGAATTTTACGGACAAGCCTAATGTGTAGTAATATTGTACTTGTACGTACCAAATCAATTCGCACTTCCCTCAACCAAAAACAAAACGAAAAAAATAAAACTATTCACACCACACAAAGAGAGAGTCTTGCCCCGTTTTACTATACAAATGCTATTCAAAGCTACTCCCTCCTTCCATCTATATAGGGCCTAATGCGCTTTTTGATGCTAACTTTGACCAAATATTAGAGCAATGATATATGACATGCAACTTACACAAAGCACACCGTTAAATTCGTCTGTGAAAGGTTCTTTTAATGATATAATTTTCACATTGTGCATGTCATGTACTATTAATATTATCAATAGTCAAAGGCGGTCTTAAAAATCTCATTACGCCCTATATAGATGGAAGGAGGGAGTATGAATTCATGTTATGTCCGATTAATTTTTTTCGGTTACTGTATAATGCATGTAACCTACTCATACCAACATTTTAGTGCATTCCAAATGTCTATACTACCTCTGCAATTCGAACTAAATTTGAATTCGTTTCTCCATTTCAATAAGAATCTACCATCATGATTGTTGCAAACTTCAATCATCATAGTTTCCTTGCTATCCGTTTTTTTACAAGAGTAGAGATAAAATATATTAAATATAGTATACCATGTTCATAACCACACCATGTGTATCACCGTTATATATATTCACACATCCGTCGGTTTGAAACACTATGATAAATTCTTCAAATATCCAAATTCTCTTTTTATAATGAAGTATATATGATCTCTATTCGTCTTTTACACCCACACAACCCTCTTATCTTTGTAGCTAGCGCTAACTTTCTCTTGTGCATGCACACGCCCGCATCCCTATCACCCTCCCTCAGCATTCTCTAGCTCCATCGCGCAAATTCATCTTTTCACTTTAGGTCGTTCACCCACGGTGTGTGTAGGCCCCTAGCTCCTTCTTTACGGCACACATCGATCGATATGCCTCTCTAGCAAGGTGTGCCTAGCACAAACACAAGCTTCCCCTCTTCTCTTATCACCGTCCATGCCTCACTCCCACCACTCTTTTCATCGTTCTCGTACTCGCACACTCCTCCCCCTCGATATAGTATGCCTCTCGTACCACCTCCTACATGCATCCCTCTCTCTCTCTATCCTTCTCCTCGTGCCTCATTTGCTTCTAACACACACATGCATGTATACCGATCGATCTCCCAACATATACCTAGATTGACTTTAAGTACCCCTCCCCATCGATCGACGTACCTCACAAGTTATGTCTCTACTTTCTCTTACAAATGGTGATTGATCTTCCTATGTAGTTACGTCTGCTTACCACAGCCACATCGTCCCCCTCTCATTTGTGCATGCCTCCTGCCCCGTCTCTCACACGCACATGCACAGACAACAAGCAGCCCTCTCCTCTCTTATTGATATTGCGGGCGTGCCCTACGTTTGTCTAGCAAGCCTATCCCCATTTGTTAGAAGCAACTCCACTACCACCCCCTCCAACACTCTAGCTCCGTCTCTCTCCCAACCTTATTCATCTCCTGCACATATGCATGGATGCCGATCGATCTCCCTTAATACATGAGGCAGATCGATCTGCTTAATACATGAGGTAGGCCTCTCTCCTCCTCCACACATATACCAACCATTGTACCTCTATAGTTAATTGGGCCTCCCTCTTCCCCCACCACACACCGATAGTCGAGCGCTGCAGGTAGGTATCCATGCCACAGAGACAAACTGCACATGTCCTATCTCATGTTCCAGTAGGCCAACCACTCTATATCTTTGACGTGGGCACACACAAATTCGATGGCACTCTTTATTGATCATGCGCGCTCGCACACACACACACACACATCATCCCTCTCTTCGATTCTATGGACACCTCAAGCCGATGATACCTCCACTCTCTTCTCATGGACCGCCCCCTCCATATATATGTTATATCCAAGACTCTATTTCACACACATTGCATATGTTAAATTTTTTGATTGACCCCCCCACAAAAAAAACTCTCAAGAACCCACACACTATATCTCTCTAGGTTTGTATCTCTCTCACACAACCCCACGCAGGTGGTGTACGTATACAAGAAGAGAATAGATGCACCGTGCACGTACTCCCGCTTCGTGCCCAGCCTCACCTGCGCGGGTACACAGTGGAGCTCATTTCTTTACGAAATGGCAGCCCACGTGCTAATTTGAACGCCTGTAGCGGTTGTTTACCTAGGGAGGTCGTGTACCACACGTGCACGAAACAAAGTTCGACTTGACGCGTTGCCGTGTTATTTTTAAATAAAGTTATAGCGCTCAATGGCACATACACAGAATATAAAACGATTTTTAGGGAGAAAAAGGTAGTCCTCTCTTTAGAGTATCTCACACAAGGCTCCGGTGGCCTCTCTCTCTCACCGTTGGTCACTGATCCGACGGCATCCCGTCCACTGGGGAAAGGGAGTGCGGTGGCCTCTCTCTCTCACATTGGTCACTGATCTGGCCACGTCCCGTCCGCCGGGGGAAAGGGAGTGCGGTGGCCTCTCTCTCTCACCGTTGGTCACTGATCCGGCCGCATCCCGTCCACCGGGGGAAAGGGAGGAAGTGCATCGTTTCTCCGTTCGACGGCGCCGAGGCGGCACATCCCGATCTGCGGTACACGCCGTTCTCTTTGACCAAGCTCCGGCGCGGCAGGGCCTACGCCACCTGCTCGCAGGTTCCGCCCGCCGCCGCTCACCTAGTTACATCCCGATTATCCCCTCCGGCGTTGCTCCACTGCCCGTTTTCTCACGTCGCTGCATGTGGATCTTCCATAGTTCTTTGCCCAAAACGTAGCTTGTCCGATGTACTTTCCATATTGCATTCTCGTCCTCACACCGTTTTAGACAAACACAACCGTGTTGTTATCTTCCCTTAGGACAAGGAATATGCTTCTTTTTTGTCGTCGCATGTGTCATCAACTGTTATTGGCCAGAAATTGTTTCCTTTCTACCTCTTTTTTGCAAACAGGGCTATCCATTTCACGCCGTTGCTATTGCGACCTTTTGGTGAACTGCACAAATCACTTCTTTTCTTAAGAGTGTTTTGTGTAGTTGTACTAAAATGTCACACGGGCAACGTCTCTACATTTCAGTGCGACTGCACAAAGGGAGATTGGTTTTGCTCTATCCTCCTCATCCAACTCCGAGCCTAATCTTCTCCAACTAGTTAGTCTTAAGAGAGACTGCAAAGGTGACCGTCTTCTATTTGTGTGTTTATTGTTTCATCAGCAGTCCTCTATTATCGTAATCACACTTGATATCTTTGGAACAGAGACGCTCAGCTCTATTTTAGTGGAACTACACAAAATGATCGGAATGTTGCATGCTCCAGACAGCTACTTTTTTTCCCAACATGCCTTGTTGATTTAGACAGAGCTGGGGGGACGTTGCTGCCAATGAAAGCATGGATCAATTTTAATTTAACACCTTCTCACAACTTTGTCTTCAGTTGTGATGTAATTATTAAATCTGATCTGCTAATAATTGACATGCATTAGCAAGGAAGTTAGTTTTTTATTGTTTCCGAAAGAGCATCGATGACAAGACACGCGAAACAAAAGCTGAAAGCTCACACCATTGTACAATTTCATGTCGCTGGAAAATTATTTGTATAGTACGTCAATTATGTAAACAAATGATGGAAGCTTGATAGCATTGCCAGAAGCCTCTTCATCATCCGGGTCCATGTGCCATGCACAAAATTATACTCCTTCGTTCCTAAATATTTGTCTTTTTACAAATTTCAAACGGGCATATTTTAGAGTGTAGATTCACTCATTTTGCTTCGTATGTGTACTCCCTCTGTTCCTAAAAATTCTATTCGTCTTAACAGAGATTTCAACAAGTGACTACATATGGAGCAAAATGAGTGAATCTACACTCTAAAATATGTCTATATACATCCGTATGTGCCAGTCCATTTGAAATCTCTAAAAAGACAAATATTTGAGTAGTCACTCGTTGAAATCTCTAGAAAGACAAATACTCCGGAGTATATTTAAGAACCGAGGGGGTAGTGCACAACCGCATGGGAGATTCAGCCCGGTCGTTGCGCCGCATTAATAGTGAGTAATGAGCAGTCAAATCATAAGCCCCACCTTTCCCACTGTAAGTTGCTCTGAAGAAGCAACCATCAATACGCTCTTCTTTGAATCCGCTCATACTACTCCATCCATCACTGTTTATACAGCGCGCTTCAGAAAAAAGAAAAAAAATCTGTGGGACCAAGACGACTAGCGATCGGCCTGAAAAATAGCATTGGTAGCTATAGCACGACGTCTATTACTAGAGGGAATAATGTGTACACACATGCATGCAGTGCTTCCACCCCGGGTACACACATGCATGCACTTCGTAGTAGTACAATACATGGAGAGAAAATTGTGGACTTGATTGCGGTTACCACGCCCTAATTAATCGAGCATTATACCAAACGCGTCTAAAGTCTCTCTGGTGGTGGAAATGCATTGAGAGAAATGCATCATAATGAAGTGCGCCCTGTAAACTATGACGGAGGGTGGAGTAGTATGAAGGTACAAAACCAAGTACGCGTACTACTGCGCTTGGCTCTTCACCCCTTCGTGAAGTCGAACAATGATGGTACTCCGCATGTTGGGTACTACAGTGTATGCCTCTGACAATCTGACACCGAATGGACTGATGCATTTCCACCGAGGGTAGGTTGCATTAGTCAAAAGGCGTAAGCGAGCTTCACCTTGTCCTGCAAGCTTCTCCTCATTCTGCGAGTTGATGGGACACACCAAAAAGTAGTGCTAGTCCATACTCCCTCCTTTCCAGTTAATATGGCTTAATCTTTTTTGCGGGTAAATGAGAGAGCTTTATTCATGTATAAGCATTCTTAGGACGATCAGCCAAGACACTGGTCACTAGGAAGCGAGGTACCCTGCAAAAATAGAAGTAGGAAGCAAGGTGTTTCATCAAGCCAGCTCTCGGCCACATTCAAAGTGCAGCAAGCACGGTTCACACGAAGATGTGCCGCAAGGTTTGCTGACCTGTTTACATGCTGAATAACAAAAAAAGAGGAAATATTACTGAGCGCTACTATTTGTAACAGGATATGAGCCAGAATTAAGCGAGAATTGTGGCGAGTGTTCCATGCAATCAACTTCCATTATCACATGCGAGAACCCTCGAAGAGAACCAAATGTGTTGAAGATTGCTTTATCACATTTTAAAATTATAATAAGAGTGCAGACGCTCCTCCATCCGATTCCTAGTACTAGTATAGTACGTACCTTTATGGACTATAGTAGTAGTTCTAGTAAACTTTGCGCTTGGCTGTTCGGGAAGTCGAACAATAATAGCACTAGTAGTATAGTGTATGCTTCTGGCAATCTGACACCGAATTAACTGTTGCACGTCCACCGCCTGAGCGAGGGAGAGCTTGCATTAGTCAAAACTTTCTCCTTGTCCTGCGAGCCACCGCGCGCAAGCTTCTCCCGCCCTGCAACCTTCTCCTCATTCGGCAAGTTGACGAGACACAACAAAGTAATGCTAGTCCATGCTGCCTCCTCTCTGGTTAATATGGCTTAATTTCAAACGAGATAAATACACTGCCTGTCATTGTATATTTGTAAAAATACGGTCAGTGGACTTCATAATACGCTCATTGCGCTCAATATATATATTTTCTGGTGTTCATACGGTCACTAGCTCACTCTGACTGAGTATGTGTGTGCATGCACGTGTAGGTTGAGCACTTGAGCGTGACCGTGTGTGTTCTGTCGTGTGCTCGGACATGCATGCATTAGGGCGTCGCGCGCGTTTTTGCGTCCATGTGTACGTGTGACTGTTGCATACACGTAGGGGGGGGGTACGTGTAGGGGCCACTAAGGAGCAGTCAAATCACACAGTAAGTTAGTCGGAAGAAGCAACCATCATTTCACTCTTGAATGACACGTACACAATATAAAATGGTTGATATGGAGAGAAAAAGAAAACCACTATATATACACTAGTAGGAGCCTAAGCTACAAACCTGCTTGCTTAGGTTGCTCTCTTCACAAGCATAGAACGACGGGCCTGATCCTGCAGATGGGGGAAGGGAACAATGTTCTGCGTAGACGCGGTCGACATCGGCGAGGGAGAAAACCCACAGTCGGTGCGTCCCAATCGGGGGTCACCGCGGTATGGGCCGATGCCGCGTCCCAACTGCCCTTCTAGCTACAGCCCGACGTCCCAGGTAGTGCATCTTCCTTTTGGAGCCGGCTTGCTCCACTGCCATAGCTCCATCTCCATGTCGATCTTTCTCTACTTCTATCAGCTTCTATTTGTGATGAGTTTATGTCTCATGAACTAGTGCTAGTACTATTACTCTAATCACACTTCTTCAATATCTTTGCCATCAGGGATGCTCAGGTCGATTTTAGTGGAACTGCACAAAAGCATCGTATGATCCGAGGGTGCCAACCGTCTTTCCTTCCCGACATGGAAAGTGCTATGGAACAAGAGGTACCAGAAGGTGGAGAACCAAAGAGTGATGCTTCTATTGTTGCTGACATTCTCACTAAAGAATCTCCCTCTAGCACATTCCTTCGACAGGTTCTACCTGGCCAGGAAATTAAATCATGTTTAGGGTTTAGGGTTTAAGTCATAGTGACCCCATCAGTAGTTTTTCTATCGTACATGCTCTCATAACTTTTTTCTTTAGTTGTGAAGTAAATATTGGCTATGATCTGTGAATCATTGATATGCATCAGCATGCGTGTTAGTTTTCCTTTGTATTTGATGGAATGTTGTAACGGGGCAACCTTGGAATAGAAATGAAAATGGAGTGGAAAAGTTTCCGTTTTTCCGGAGAAAAAATGGATATGGAGAGAAACTAACGTTTCGTTTCGTTGGATCGCGCCATCGAGCAAAACCAACATTTAAATCACGTCTGTTGTGTTCGTGTCTCACCCTCCTCCACGGCTCGACCCCACACGGTCGCTCGGCATGCCACTCACCGCAAACCGAGTAGTATACCATAACTTTCCCGCCTGCTTGTCGATGGATCGCACCATGGAGTACTAGCACTACTGGAAGAGATTGACGAGTTGGGGGAGGACAGCTAGCTGTAGCACGAACTCCCAAGAACTTACTACTGGAAGAGATCGCGCATGTTGTAGCCAGCTATTGCGACCTTTGAACGCGGAGCAGCCGCGTGCACCCGGAAGCGGCGGGGCGACGCTCTCTCAGCTGGCGCACCACAATCAATGTCGTCGCCAGTGAGAGGTCGCGTCCGCCCTGGCCGGGCATGAATGCGACACTGACCGTTTCAGGCGGGAAGCACGCGCGGGTGATGAAGAGGGTTCGGGTTGGTCAGGACCGGCCGTGGCAGCGGCCCGGACGTGCGCAAACAAGAGATGTTGTACGTTAATATTGCTACGTATATAATTAACAACGTAAATAATGTGGCAGTTGGACAAATATGATTGGAGATAGAGATGGAAATGGAATTTTACGTAAACACGAATATGCATGTCTATGTCTATGTGTGTGTGCGCGACGACTCTCGCGACCTGGAAGCGGGGGCGTGTTTTTGATCGAGTTTTCTTTCTTGGTACGTTAGAAAATCAGTTTGTCTAATTCACATCTAGATGTTATTTAAGGATATCACATCTAAGCTCCCACAAGTATATAATGTAGCACCAAGAAACAAAAAAAAACTAGGAAAAGACCACAAACAGAGTGGACATCAACTTATATGTGACATAACTATGTCACATCTAGATGTGTCCTAGACAGACCCTTAAAAAATTGTCCGCCAGTTTTCGTTTCTTTTTTTGGGAACGCGCGTATTATATTTAAAACCACTGCTATGGAGAGATTTTTTTACTCCATTATAGCCTCTTGTTTGATAGAGTTTCTCACGTCTCGCTCTCTCACCCTCTCCATATCAAAACAAGATGACAGTGTCCACTCTATCTCTCTCCTCACCGGTGGTCACAGATCTGGCCGAATCCCGTCTGCCGTGGGAGGTGAGGAGGTGCAGCGTTGACGTTGTCGCCATCGGCGACGGAGGAAGCCGATGCGCACCATCCTCTCGGAGCCGGCGCTGGCGCGGACGAATATCCTTCGCGCCCTTGTTCGCTGCCGTCGTGTGGGTAGATCCCGCCCGCCCTCCTAAACGACATCTCACCCACCTGAGGTATAACTTCTTGTACTGGTCCAGCTCCCCAGGTCGCTGCGTGCGGGTTTTCTTCTATGCGACTACTCCCCAGCTCCCCATGCATAGTAGCTAGGGTTCGTGGGCTGGTCCAACGTCACCTACTAGTACTATTATAGAGGAAATGCCACTCAAAAAGTTGTCCTGATTTATGCCTCGGTGGAGGTGTACATGTTGTTTCGACAAAAAGTACATGGTGGTTGTGCGGTCATTGTCCATATGGTGGTAGTACTATCACTGGTTAAATGAAGAAATGCTTTTTTTCTCGGGTATCCTGGTTTAGTTCCCATCAAGATAATTATGATGCTTCTGTTTGTTGGTGTACTTTTCATTAATTCTTATTGACAATTGAGATGTCATTGCTAACCCTTTTTTATATTTTTGGAAACAGCGATGCGTGTCTCCATACCCGGGCATGTCTTCCTCAATTTTAGTGGAACAACACAAAATTGGATGGCCATTGTTTTTCCACCTCACTGTCCTCTGCCACGTGGTTCTTCCTTCCTCGAGCTTGATTACTGAGAAGAAACAGACCACAATGAGGATTTGTCGAACTTCTTAGGTGCCTCACCCAAACTTGATGCCAAATGGATGATGCATCACCACGATGACCTATCGATGCTCATGGTTGCGCCTCATGGTTGCGTCGGCTGGTGAAGCTGATCGATTTTTGATGAAAAACAAGCTGTCTTCCATCAGTGCTCTTTGCTTGTTACGCACAAAGATGATATCCTTTGTCAGTTCACCTTGGTTGCGTTGGAGGCACAGTCGTCTTTCATGTTGGTGCAATTTTCGCTAGGGTTTTACGACAGGTGGGCCCAAAATGTGGCTGGCTCACCTGTCATACAGCCAAAAGCAGGTGCAGTGAAGGAACCGGAGCTCAGTCCGTACTACAGTAGTATATATATAAGCGGGAGCCTCAACGCTTGTTTGCTAGGGTTTGCAATCTCCACACGCTCGCTGCACTACATATATGTTACTCCCTCCGTTCCAAATTACTTGTCTTAGATTTGTCTAGATATAGAGGTATCTAGCACTAAATGAGTCTAGATACATTTGCTAGGGTTTGCTATATTCACAGTCTCTCACCCTCTCTTCACCAGATCTAAACAAGACTGTGTTGGCCTCTTGTCTCTCTCTCCCCCCTCACAGCTGGTGAAGGAGGCGTCCGTATCCCATCGCACCGGGAAGGGGAGGAGGTGCAGCATTCACTCTATCGCCTTCGGCGAGGGAGGCAATTCACTGCCAGCTGCGCTATTCTCTTTCACCCAGCGCCTGTGCGGGAGGGCCACCGACCCCTTCTTCCTCGCTGCCGTACTTAGTGTGGGCAGATCCGGCCTCCCACCGCACGCCTTGCCACATCCCGATGACCCTAAGGTATAAGTTTCTTTGAAACCGTCGTTGCTCTAGCTGCATGTGGATCTTTTTCGATCTATAGTCGAATCTAGGTCTTGGTTCAAAGAGGAAAGAAGGGTGCGGTGGGCTGGAGCAAGAATCTAGGACGTGGTTCAATGAGGAAAGGAGGGGCGGAAAGTAGTATAGAGTGGCTATCCAGCCACTTTGTAGGTCGAAAAGGGAAAAAGGGGGTAACCCAGTACACACATCTGTAAGGAACCGATCTCTTTGTTGAAAAGGGAAAGAAACTGGGGGGTCGGGTAGTTTGTGCACGACTAGATTTGCTGCCCTCACATAGGAAGAAGGTTCAAAGAGAACAAATATGGGACCAGCGCATATATGTTGCTTGGCTACATACTCTGCATCACCCATTTTTTTGTGTGGACGCACATGGTGCTGGCATGTCCCATGCAGCTATTTTGCTGTTGTTAATCTCAGAATTAACTACTGATCTGTTTTCAAAGAATTTCTTTGTTAATATGAATCAATGCAACCGTTTTAGAAATGCTACTGTCCTATACTTTGTTGTCCATCAAGATAAGGTAGATGCTTCTTTTTGTGGCCGCAGGTTTCATCCTCCTTTATTGGCTAGTAATTGTTTTATTTTTTGCCTCTTAAAACAGGGATATCTATTCAACTTGTTGCTATAGAAAACTTAAATTTCACACCGGCAACTTTGCTTGATTTCAGTGCAACTGCGCAAAACTTGATTGGATTTCCTATTCGTGTTGGTAGATTCATATTTTATGTTGGTCGTCTCATGAAAGGTCAATACAGGCCTTCATCCACATGATTGTGCAGTGTGCTTTGAGATGTTGTGCTACTTGTATTGGTACTGTTTTAAATAAATGATGAATTGAAGCTATTGTATTGCTATCTTTTCCCATTAAGTAGTGAACAAAAAAGGGGACCAACCCAGACATGATGCTTGTTGCTTTGTTACAAAAAATTCAGAATCACCCCCTTTATAAGCCAGTAATTGATGCCACTCTCAAAATTAACTACTGAATCTTATTTCAAAATTGCAACACTTGTTAGGGATTGGCGGGATTACCATTTTTGTGGCCGCATGTTTCATCCTCCTTTATTAGCCAATAAATGATTCCTTTTTTGCCTCTGTTTATAAAGGGATATCTATTCAACTTGTTGCTATTGTGACATTTTACTTCGCTACGCGAAACACTTTGCTTGATTTCAGTGCAACTGCACAAAACGAGATTGGATTTCCTATTCGTGTTGGCAGATTCGTATGTAATCTTGTGCGCGTCATGACAGGTTGGTACTTGCCTTCATCCACATGATTGTGCAGTGTGTTTTGAGATGTTGTGCTACTTGTATTGGTACTATTTTAAATAAATGATGAATTGAAGCTATTGTATTGCTGTCTTTTCCCATTAAGTAGTGAACAAAAATGGGACCAACCCAGACATGATGCTTGTTGCTTTGTTACAACAAATTCAGCATCACCCCCTTTATAAGCTTTGTCGTTCTTTATACATGTTGAAACAAGGCATTGTTAAGATAATGTCTCAGTCAATATGAATGAATCACACTGATGGAGAATTGCTACTCTCCTGCTTTGTTTCCCATTAAGATAAAGTAGATCAGTAGATGCTTTTCTTCTGGGAGTACAAATCATCAACCGTTATTTCTTAGTAATTGTTTCCCTTATACCTATTGTTGCTTACAGGGAAAAGCTTGTCAAAGTTTAATCATTGATGTTAGCAAGAAGATGTTAGTTTAATATATTGGAATTGGAAAACCTTGTCAAAATTTGCTCATTGATGTTAGCCAGAAGACATGCATTTGATATTTTTGAGTCGGACGCCCTTGCTGTGAGCAGCGTCGAGTGTTTTTTCCAATTCCTGTGTTCAGTTTAGAAGTAAATAGTTACTCTGCTGAGATATTCCTGTGTTAAGAGTTTGTTCTGAATATTGTCTTTGTAATGCTAGGCCTTGTGTTTGATTGCAAAGTTGAGCTTGGAATGTTGTGCCATGCGGCATCACGAGCTGTTCACCGTGCCTCCTGAGAATAATGCTTCGTATTGTTTTGCATGTCGATCTAATGCCAGTGATTTGCTTGTTAAGAAGATCATCCTCTTCTGTTGTTTCCGTGCTTAAGAAGTTCATCGTCTGATGTTTCATTCATTAAACCAGAACAAAGCACACGAGGGATTTTATACTAGTTTGGCCCCTTCGATGAAGGTAAAAGCCTACATCTAGTTGTGGTTGGTATTGCTGGGGTTTCGATGACCAGGGAGCGAATCCGCTTTGCCTGGCTCTTGAGTAGTTGTCTGTTGTCCCTAAACCGCTGCCGAGTCATCCCTTTATATACATAGGTTGACGCCCGCCGGTTTACAGAGTCTCGAGGCCTGATCATACACGTCTCCGGCTCGGTCTCTATTCCTTCTAACTTATAATACAAGTTACATGAAAGAGTCGGTTTACATCTACATGCCTTAACTCGCCTTTGGGCCTTGGGCCTTCGTAAAGCGCCACCATCCTCACGTCTTGATGGGCTTCTATATTCATGGAGTTAACCCGGCCACTCCTATCCGGTTTACCTCCAGTAATCATATCCCCAACATTAGGCCCCAGATTGATTTGAACTTGTTCATGTCAATCTTCAATACTTAGAAAAACTCTTGCCCTGTCACCTTCATATAGATCTGGTAAACCGTCGTGATGTCATCCTTTAGATCCATAGTAAACTGCCATGACGTCATCTATTCGTTGAAGCCGAAGATACCCTTCATTAATGATTATCCAACCATTGAGGCGACATCCTTATTAACTATCCATTTTAAGCTCCTCGATTCACGCACTTCTCGCTTATCGCTTCACCTTATAAATAGGACCATGGGCCCTTCTCTTTCCCCCTTTGTCTCCTTCACTTCTTCTTCCTCCTTGTGACGCCTCTGCACCCGAGTGCCGCCACCGTTGCCGAGCTTCGCCTCCACCTCTTTGTTGGACGCTGCATCGACCTGGTTGCATCAGAGATCCGCGGTGTACCTCCGCTGCTTCAACAGCCGTTGTAAGTCCTTTCCTTTCCTCCTTTGTGGATCTGCCTAGGATTTCCTTCTTCGTCGAAGTTCATCGAGGCTCCGACACTGTTCTTCCCTGTTTCTCCTTAGTCCACGATAAGAACTTCAAACTTGATGTATTCCATGTAATGCCTTATCTCTGTTACCACAACAAACCCTTATGCGCATAAAAACTGATCTGGTCCTTTGTGAACTCCTTCGGGACCAACCCTTTTAGGTCTAAATCTTTTTGATTTCCTGTCTTACGGTAGATCCAAAATTTCCCTGCAACCTTGTGAAATCTGTTTTACCTTAATTAGTCATTTTTGCCTTAGATCTGTATCCTCTTTACCACATAGGCGGTTTACCTTTGTAAAAGCAATCTATCACATACCATTAGTCCCCTGGTGAACCGGCAAGCCTTTTACCTCCGTTGTTATACTCCGGTTTAACAGCATGCTATACCTTTGTTCTGATATAGCCTTTTCATCCATTATTGTATCAGCCTCCGATTTACGCAATTTACATACTTGTATATATTTATTCCGTTGCATCTTATGCATCACCATGAATGATTTGTAAACCGGTATTTCCTTTCAACTTTTCGCTTGCAATGTCCAAACAGTTTTATGCTTGTAACTGGGCTCCTTCCCGGGTTACCGAGGAGCAACTTAACGGAATGGTCAGAATTGGTACCTTGCCCAAAAAGAGTGAGATCCGGTGGCGAGTTCCTGGACCGGAGAATCCTCCCACCCCTAAATAGGGTGAGGTAGTAGTATTTGTTGATCACATAGCCCGTGGTTTCAAACCGCCTGGGTCAAAGTTTTTCCGGGATGTGCTTGCCAGTTTCCAGCTCCACCCTCAAGATATTGGACCTAACTCAGTATCTAATATATGTAATTTCCATGTCTTCTGTGAAGTGTACTTACAAGAAGAACCAACTGCTGAGCTGTTCCGGGATTTTTTCCATCTGAACCGGCGTACTGAATTTGTAGACGGACCCAACACTGAACTTGGTGGCGTCTCTATTCAAAAAAGAAAAGAGGTTGAATTTCCTCACTCCAAGATGCATAGTCACCCCAAAGAGTGGAACCAAACTTGGTTCTACTGTAAAGACACCTCCCTTGAAGACGAGAACCCTCTGCTGGGTTACCGTGCTCACCGGCTTTCCTACACTCACCCACTGCTGCAACGTCTAAGTGCCCAGGAACGGGCCTCATATGCCCCTCAACTCGCCAAGCTCCGAGCCTTTATGGCCAACGGTTTATCAGGCGTCGCCTTTGTGCATTGCTGGATATCCTGGAGCATCTTACCATTAAGTCGCTGCTCCGGTTTAATGTGTGAGTACACTAGTGAATTAGAAGACTCCCAACGTCACATCAATATTCAGCTAACCGATGAACAAGTTACTGAGGGTGTCAAGAAGATTTTGAATGAATTGGAATCTGTCTGCCGCCAAACCGGCTTGAACCCCTTCTACGCAAAAAAACAAACCGCCTGCTGTAAGTACTGTCCTTCCGCTTCACACTTGATATCTTGTAGACTGTACAACCTGTGAATACCATTTTGCTTGTTTATAAACAGGGCGATGATCCATTCTAGAAGAAGAAACCTTAAGAAAAAGCGACAAAGCCTTCCCGTCCCAAGACAAAAGCCGTCAAGAAAACCTCAAAGTGGAAGGCAGCTGAACGTATCAGCATGGAGCTGGATGACGACTCGGATGAACCGGAAGTTGAGGTTGAACTTGATTCACTTGGTTCCCTTTTCATGCATCTCATTAACCATGATATTTATCAGGAGGGCGAGGGCAGCCAAGCTGACGATGTAGAGGTAATTATCCTTTCCTCTGGTTCAGACTCTCTGCCAACACAAAAAATCCGTCAAGCGATCCGGAAAGTAAGCTTTTCACATCCTCTTGCTCACTTGGACCCAACATTTATTTTGAAGAAACAGCAGCACGAGGCTCGCCGCACAACCCGGCACAGCGGCCAAAAGGTCACTTCGGCCGGTTTACCTGACACCCCGGTTCGAAAGCGCTGATTTGAGGTCTCACCTCCTTCTGACAATTCTTATCCCAAGGCAGGTTATTTCCGACAACCTCTTAATCCGTTCGATTCGAATTATCGGGTGACACCTCCCTCATCTTCTGGCGAGTCAACAGCGACCCAACTTCCTCCTCTTAAAAACATAGCTGGGTAAGTATTTGAACCCCTTCTTTGAATATTTCCATACTTTGTATACTATGCTTAACTTTCGCATCTTTTTCTGTTTTAAGAGCCAAGGCCAGACCCAGCAAAAAGGCTCGGGTGAATAATCCATCTGAAGACCACATGGTTTTTGAACCGGAGCAAACAGGTGAACCGGACCAAACTGTTGAACCGAAGGGTCCCAATCCTAAAGCCACCTTTGATGAGCCTCCCCCTCAAGAGCACAATGTCGATGAACAACCAGAAGTTGATATTGCTGTGGCTGATGCTGAACCGACAGATCCAATCCGAGATAGTCCGGTGAGAGCTACTGAAACTCCATCATCTCCAGAAAAAGCTATCGAAGATAAAGAAGGCGAGGTTACCATTACTGGTATTGGTCACACCTCTCCTGGCCATCCTGTAATCTTGGCCAAACATAGTGCTAAGGAAGAGCGTGCTGCCATGGAAAAAGGCAAATGGAGCACTGACTTGTCAAGCTATGCCCATCTCAGCGCTCAAGAGCTCCACTCCGGTTTTCTAAACCGTCTGCACTCAAACCGTGACTATGAAGCCGGTTTGGTGAATTTGATGAAAGAGCGCTATGATGTATTTTCATCACTTTCCTTTCTTAAATCCAAAGTACAAGCATCAACCCAAGTAGCCCCCAAAGGCCGGTTTATGATGACAATCATAAACCGGGACTTTATAAGACATTATCTTTTACCAACTTGTTCTCCATATACCAACTGATCGTTTGAAGTAAATCAGATGTGATCATTATATTCCTATAGTTTTTCGCCTGTGTAGCCCCCAAGGGCCGGTTTAGCATTGCGAGGTAAACCGGGTCTTCCATCAATGTGTCAGCTATGAACAGATGTACATTAGCCCCCAAGTGTTAAGGACAATGCTTGCATTGTACTTGAGACTTGTGAAAAATATGTTGATGATAGAACAAATAGGCATTAGCCCCCAAGTACAAAGTGCATAACTTGTTATACGCTTGGTACTTCATAACCTGTTTTGATGATATATCTCACCTTTGTAGGATGAGCTGAATAAGAAGGATGCTCAAACCGCAGACCTTCAAGAGAATGTAAAGTATCAACAAGCAGAGGCTTCCAAAGCCAGAGAAGAGCTGACCAATGCCTTGGCAGCTATGGAGAAGCCGGAATAGACTTTCAACAAGGAGCGTGCTGACTGGGAAACAGAAAAGGCCGGTTTGTCCAAAAAGGCCGAGGACGCAGAGGCAGCCCTGAAGCCGGTGGTGGAAGAACTGACCGGCTTAAAGCGGCAGATTGACGTCATGACTTCTGCTGTGTTTGGTAAGTTCCCTATAGGATCGACAGTATGTCTAGAGGGGGTGATTAGACTACTTGACCAAATAAAAATCTAGCCTTTTCCCAATTTTAGTTCTTGGCAGATTTTAGCTATCTTAGCACAAGTCAAGCAATGTCCACACAATTCAAGCAAGCATGCAAAAGAGTATATGAGCAGCGAAAAGTAAAGCATGCAACTTGCAAGAATGTAAAGAGGAGGGTTTGGAGGATTCAAACACAATTGGAGACACGGATGTTTTTGTCGTGGTTCCGATAGGTGGTGCTATCGTACATCCACGTTGATGGAGACTTCAACCCACGGAGGGTAACGGTTGTGCGAGTCCACGGAGGGCTCCACCCACGAAGGGTCCACGAAGAAGCAACCTTGTCTATTCCATCACGGCCGTCGCCCATGAAGGACTTGCCTCACTAGCAGTAGATCTTCACGAAGTAGGCGATCTCCTTGCCCTTACAAACTCCTTGGTTCAACTCCACAATCTTGTCGGAGGCTCCCAAGTGACACCTAGCCAATCTAGGAGACACCACTCTCCAAGAAGTAACAAATGGTGTGTTGATGATGAACTCCTTGCTCTTGTGCTTCAAATGATAGTCTCCCCAACACTCAACTCTCTCTCACAGGATTTGGATTTGGTGGAAAGAAGATTTGAGTGGAAAGCAACTTGGGGAAGGCTAGAGATCAAGATTCATATGGTTTGAATGGAATATCTTGACCTCAACACAAGTGTAGGTGGTTCTCTCTAAGAAAATGTGTATTGGAAGTGTAGGTATGTTCTGATGGCTCTCTCCACGAATGAAGAGTGGGTGGAGGGGTATATATAGCCTCCACACAAAATCTAACAGTTACACACAATTTGCCAAACTCGGTGGGACCGAATGGTTAAACTCATCCGGACCGATTCAGCAAACCTAGTGACCGTTAGGATTTTTGGTGGGACTGAGATGCAACTCGGTAGGACCGATATGGTTAGGGTTAGGGCATAACGTAATCTCGCTGTGACTAATTACACAAACTCGGTGGGACCGATTTTGGTAATAAGCTAACCAGAGAGTTGGTCAGGTAAACTCGGTGGGACCGTTTCGCTCATCTCGGGGAGACCGAAATGTTACAAAAGGGAAACAGAGAGTTTACATTGCAATCTCGGTGGGACCGATCGCTCATCTCGGTAAGACTGAAATGTTACGAAGGGAAATAGAGAGATTACAATCCCATCTCGGTGAGACCGAGATCCCTATCGGTGGGACCGATTTGCCTAGGGTTTGTGGCAGTGGCTATGACATTTGAAACTCGGTGGCGCCGGATAGAAAGAATCGGTGGGGCCGAGTTTGACTTTCGGTTTAGGTCATATGTGGATGTGGAAAGGTAGTTGAGAATTTTGGACCATATCACTAAGCATTTGGAGCAAGCAAGCCAGTAAGCAACACCTCATCCCTCCTTGATAGTATTGGCTTTTCCTATAGACTCAATGTAATCTTGGATCACCAAAATATAAAATGTAGAGTCTTGAGCTTCAAGCTTGAGCCAAACTTTTTGTCCTTAGAATTTTGAGGGATCCACTTTCCTCATCCATGCCATGCCATTCATTGAGCTTTTCCTGAAATATTAATCTTGGAGTAATGTTAGCTCAATGAGCTATATGTTGTTAGGAATTACCAAAACCACCCAGGGATAGTTGCACTTTCATGCCCTCACGTGCAGTTTGTCTAATTCATAAGATCTTATGAATGGCCAGTTTACTGATGCTGAACCATGACAGGGACCCGCATTGCTCATTTGGGCTCTGACATGCGGATGAAACTGAAAGCGGCCTATACCTTAAGAGAACAGCTGTTCTCTGGATCCCAGCGTGCCATTTGCACTGCATCCTATAACAAGCCAGCGCCATCATTGATAAAGGAAACAGTTGAGAAGCTGGCCATGCTACCTGCCCGGATCAACAAACTGAAGAAATCAGCTGCAAGATCAGGAGCGCTGACCACGCTAATCCTGGCCAAGGCATGGATTCTGGATCTTGAACCAGCAGATATAATCAAAGGATATCCTGGCATGAAAGAAGACGGCTCAGACTTCAATAATGACGATCTGCGAAGGCTGACAAAGGAGATGCGGTCAATAGCAAGCAAACTGGTAGAGGACACCGATGTATCTCATTTCCAACCGGTTTATGATGCTGAGGGAAAGAGACAGCCCGCGGTGATCCATGATGTTGAAGATCTTGTGCCTCCAATCCGTAAGCATACTTACGCTCCTGACATTGACCCCTCCAGCCTTATCCATTAAGAGGCCGTGTTTCAAGTTTTAACCAGAATCGATTGGTCAACGGTTGATTTCCAGCGTCTGGGGAGGGATGAAGAGGATGTGACTGCACAAGATGACCCTCAATCCTCAAGCTGTCCCGATGAAGAATCCTAAACCGGCGTCCGGTTTATCAGCTACAGTCTGCCACTTCTTGAAAACAATTATTCAATTTGGGCCATTTTGAAGCGCCTTGTAATAGGATAGCAGAAACACCTTGATCTGCCATGCCATCGAGCATGTTTGTGTTGCTTGATACCTTGAAAACTTGTTCCACTTTTGGGATCTATGTATGCGTAGTCCATTATGATTTGTGTTCCTGCATATAAGAACTTGAAAGCGTCCTAGTGGTTTACCACTGGACGGGTCATGATGCCCAAAAATATAAACATAACTTGGATGGATAACCAAGATTTGTATTAACCAGATAAAATAGATGATATCTGTGACACACCTCATTGGCTGACCAACTGCTTGTATGGTAATAGTGAAAAACACCAATTCGGAGTGTTGATGACTCCTTGCCCTCTTGCTGGTTTACATAAAAACCGTACGGTGCTATAATAGCCGTTTATTTGTTCGTATAAGGCCGGTGACATCTAGTCAAAACCAGACCGGAGCAATGTACTACCGGTTTAAAACTGACCATGTACTGACAACTAAGTGTTGAAAGTCACGCTGGGTTGTAATGAACACCGGTTTATCAGGAAATATTCATAAATCCTTTATCAAAAGATAAAAAAAGAGCAAATCAAAAAGAAATATACAAGGCTTTTCATGGGCTGCCAGGCCCTAAATCGAGGTTGTTCATGGGCTGCCAGGCCACTAAGTTAAACCATTTTGCAAAGACTTTTAAGATGGACCTCAATCTTTAACCAATCACCATTTTAACTTTGACAAGTTCAGGGTCCGTGGGATTGATTTGTCAAACATTCGATGGGTCATACTAGGTTTACCTGGATGGAGTGGCTTACTTAAAGAGGTAGGATAACCCGGGGTTTTAGGTGAATACACCTGGCTTCCAAGCCTGGCTTGATAGCCTATTACAAGGGTGCAAGCTCGTTGTTCTTTGAGAAGCAAGGAGCCTCCAGGTAATATTTGAGCTGTGCTTAGTGGTTACCTATGCTTGAGCTGTGCTTAATGCTACAGACTCTCTTTGGTTCCACATAATTTCCTTTTGGCTTAAAGCCTATCAATAGGTGTAGCTATGGTGTGAAGATAACCAAGCCCCCTAGTGATGTCCCTTTTTGGTTTTAAACCGATCAAGAGGTGTAGCTATGGTTCGGATACGACCAAGCCCCATAGGGACTTTCTTTATATCTGTGTGGCCTTATAAGCCGGGTTAATAAAACTCCGCTTTTGTCAGTAGAAACCCTTGTGAAATCACACATGATGTAAAAAAGGAACAGAGACCCCGCTTTAACCGAGGCTCCGATTTATTATATAATATATACATTGTCATAAGTATGTACATAAGAAGAGCCTGTGGCTCAAGTATAATAAGGCCGAAGAAGGGCTATATTCCACGGCCGCTTGGTCTCCTCCTCCGATTTACGTGAGTCTTTGTGCTCTCGAACATCAATGAGGTAGTATGATCCGTTGTGCAGATTTTTGCTGACCACAAAAGATCCTTCCCAAGGTGGGGATAACTTGTGCATATCAGTCTGATCCTGGATGAGCCGGAGCACCAGATCGCCTTCTTGAAAAGTTCTGGTCTTAACCCGGCGGCTGTGATAACGTCGGAGATCTTGTTGATAAATCGCCGAACGTGCTGCTGCCAAATCACACTCCTCATCTAACAGGTCCAGTGAGTCCTGGCGTGCTTTCTCATTCTCCGCTTCAACATACGCCGTCACACGGGGTGAATCATGACGGATGTCACTAGGGAGAACCGCCTCCGCTCCGTAAACCATGAAGAAAGGTGTGTAACCCGTAGATCTGTTAGGTGTGGTGTTGATACTCCATAACACAGAAGATAACTCCTCCACCCAACAACCCGGTGTCCGCTATAAAGGAACCATGAGCCGGGGTTTAATACCTCTCAAAATTTCTTGATTTGCACTCTCTGCTTGACCAATAGATTGGGGGTGAGCCACTGATGCTACATCAAGCCGGATGCACTACAAAAAAATACACTTCCG
Source organism: Triticum dicoccoides (assembly GCF_002162155.2). NCBI lineage: Eukaryota > Viridiplantae > Streptophyta > Magnoliopsida > Poales > Poaceae > Triticum > Triticum dicoccoides. Next base: position 412,174,354 of record NC_041392.1, read on the forward strand.
TGATTATACGTGTTTGTCACAGTAGGTCGCGTTTTTTGTCATGCATGTACATCCATGACAAATTTATGACAGAATCAAGATAGTCATACCTGTGCTATCGTAGAAGTGTTCCATGACATTACCAAAATTATCATCATGGAAGTGTCCACTTCCATGACGGTAAATCACGCGTCACATAAGTGCTTTCGTCAAGGGTGACCGGCACGTGGCATCCACCATAACGGAATGCCATTAAGCTATCGGGTCGGGTTTTGGATCCGATAACCCGTTAACAGCCCCAACCAATGGGGATTTTCCACGTGTAAAATCATCATTGGCTAGAGGAAACACGTGTCGGCTCATCGTTGGGACAGATGTCATCCACTCATTGGACAGGAGGCGCCTATGATAGGTCGACACGTGGCACGGCCCAACAGTGGCCCATTCTGGTGAAAAAGGACAGCCCAGTAAAAATTAGCAGGCCGGCCCATATAAGGCCTACTTGTGTCAGGTCCATTTATGCCCACGGCCCATACGAGATGTGCCAATTCGGCCCGTTAAAGATTTGACACCATTGCAGCCCATCGTCTGTTCGAGCCCGTTAACAGCCCGCTATATATTTGGGCTCAATATCGGCCCGATGAGATTTCGGCCTGTTAACGGCCCATTTAATGGATGGGACAATTTTCAGGATGTACATCTTTCAGCCTTTTAGCGACCCATTTAAATGTTGGGATAATTTCTGGCCTGGTGTGTCTTTCAGCCTGTTGACAGCCCATAAATCTGATGGGCCATTTGTAGTCGGACCTAAGTTTCGGCCTTTTAGCGGCCCATTTAAGTGTTGGGCCAATTTCTGGCCCGGTGTCCCTTTCAGCCTGTTGACGGCCCATAAATCAGTTGGGCCAATTGTAGCCGGACCTGAGTTTTGGCCTTTTAGCGACCCATTTAAGTGTTGGGCCAATTCCTGGCCCTGTGTGCCTTTTGGCATGTTAACGGACCATAAATGAGTTGGGCCATTTGTAGTTGGACCTTAGTTTTGGCCTCTTAACGGCCCATGCCCTTCATGGTCCAATACCAGCCCGGTTTCTCTGTCGGCCTGCTAAAAGCCCACAACACAGTTGGGCTGTTTACAATACGACCTGACTTTCGGCCTCTTAGCGGCCCATGCTCTTCATGGTCAAATACAAGCCCGCTGCCTCTTTCGGCCTGCTAAAGGCCTACAGTATAGTTGGGCCATATGTAGCCCAAACTTAGTAACAACCTGTTAACGGCCCGTGAAATAAATTGGGGCCACCTATTGCCCGCTTCGATGTCGGCCTGTTAACGACCCGGGAGGTAAGAAGGCCGACCATTAACTTTCGGCCTAGTAACGGTCCATTAACTTAATGGGCCCACTAAAGTTCGTTCATGTCTTTAGGCCAAATTACATAATTTGAGCCCATTACGACAAGCAAAGGTACGACATACAGGGAATAACGTTGCTCATCCAGAATATATTACAGGAAATTACAGCCACTACGCAATCAAAGATTGATGCCAGTGCAAATAAATGAGCAGAACCTAACCATCTACAACGTCACAATCTGCAACCTCAGCACAGATGACGCCCATAAGCATGTGGGCAAGTTCTTGCTGCTTTGCCACACTGTCTCTGAAAACATTGATCAGTTGTTGTGTCGCACGACTCTGCACCTCTGATTCATCCACCATTTCCATCATTGCTTCAGCCATTAATTGGTTCACAAACATACATTTATTCCGTTGCATTCGAGATAGAGGATACTGAACAGATTCAGATGGCGATTTTGGCAGGCTTGTATTATTGATAGTGGAGAGTCTCTTGACCACTGCATCATAACATAAATTAGGACGGGAACCAAACAGATTAATCATGAGTTATTGCCATATTACCTGGCCTAGATTTACTGGAAAGAAAAAATGGGGTTGCTTTGCTGTTTTCAGAGTTTGTCTTCTTATCTTCAGCAGCCTGCACAAAATTAACACAACGAATGTTTGGGCAACTAGCCTACACCAAATTAACAGAACATGGCACAGCTATCATCAGCCAGGTAAGGTAATACGAAAGCAACATTGACACAATGAATGAATGGGCAACCAGAGAAGCACTACAATTCAGTAATGTGCGTGATATGAGATAGCACATTCATGCAGCTCAGTATGCAAAACTACCAGGCAGTTTTCCTTACAAAAATCACCATTGGCGCCTTTAACATTTTGCTACAACTAATTTTAGATCAAATAAAGGTTAGATTCATGCCGATTAACAAATACATGCTGATGTAAAAATATAGTGATATACAACAGGTACTTACATTAGCACTGGAGCACAGAGAATTCCCGCAAGATATTTTCCTCGAATACGACCCCAATGGAGGAAGTCTTGTATCGTTTAACCTTATTTTCTAGAAGAGAGACGGGTAAGAAACATGTAGAAAATATGATCAGAATGCTATAAAATTTCATGATGCGAGGATATGCACACGCTTCTTAGAATGGAGTTGACATTCTTTTGTTGGACTGGAGCGGACTAGTTCTTTGGCCACTAGAATCTGCTTATTATCAGTGGGAGTTGGGTTTCTCTGTGCTGGAGCGGTATCTATGAAAAATGGAGTTGGTTTATTATCTCATGGCATTTGGATCTTTTGCAAAGACCTGGTTTGTAACCCTTCAGATTCTAACATAGCCGTCTTCCCCTTGCATGCCTTATATAGAAGAATGGTGATTCAGTTATAAAACATGCTACATCAGAGATGGAATAGGTACCGAAGAATAGAAAGGCATGACATATTGACATGTATTCACTCCATCCGGAAATAAATGGATGGGTCTAGGCGTATTTCAGTTCTAGATACATCTAGTTTTATCCATTTCTGCGACATTTAATCCGGACGGAGGGAGTATGATGTAAGAGCTAGGGATATGACAGGACAACACAGTAAAAAAACACTGAAAAACCCACTGCAGAACCAAAGTATTCAAACCCACTTATATGAGATAGTACACTCATGCAGCTCAGGATGCAAAACTACCAGGCAGTTTTCCTTGCAAAAATCAACATTGTGGCCTTTAATCATACATTTTGCTACAACTAAATTTAGATCAGATAAAGGTTGGATTCATGCCAATTAACAAAATACATGCGGATGTAAAAATATAGTGATATACAACAGGTACTTACATCTACATTGGAGCACAGAGAATTCCTGCAAGAATCTTTCCTCATAAACGATACCATTGCAGAAAATCTTGTATCCATTTCTGCGACATTTAATCCATCTAGATTTCAGTTCTAGATACATCTAGTTTTATCCATTTCTGCGACATTTAATCCGGACGGAGGGAGTATGATGTAAGAGCTAGGGATATGACAGGACAACACAGTAAAAAAACACTGAAAAACCCACTGCAGAACCAAAGTATTCAAACCCACTTATATGAGATAGTACACTCATGCAGCTCAGGATGCAAAACTACCAGGCAGTTTTCCTTGCAAAAATCAACATTGTGGCCTTTAATCATACATTTTGCTACAACTAAATTTAGATCAGATAAAGGTTGGATTCATGCCAATTAACAAAATACATGCGGATGTAAAAATATAGTGATATACAACAGGTACTTACATCTACATTGGAGCACAGAGAATTCCTGCAAGAATCTTTCCTCATAAACGATACCATTGCAGAAAATCTTGTATCTGTTAAGCTTATTTTCTAAAAGAGAGATGGGTAAGAAACATGTAGAAAATATGATCAGCATGCTATAAAATTTCATGATGCAAGGATACACACACTCTTCTTAGAATTGGGTTGACATATTTTTGCTGGACTGGAACGGACTAGTTCTTTGGCCACTAGAATCTGCTTATTATCAGTAGGAGTTGGGTTTCTCTGTGCTGGAGCAGTATCTATAAAAACTGGAGTTGGTTTATTATCTCCTGGCGTTTGGATCTTTTGCAAAGGCCTTGTTTGTAACCCTTCGGATTCTAACATAGTCGACTTCCCCTTGCATGCCTTGTATAGAAGAATGGTGCTTTAATTATAAAACATGCGGCAGCAGAGAGATGGAATAGGTACTGAAGAATAGAAAGGCATGACATATTGACATGTATTACCTCCATCCGGAAAAAAATGGATGGGTCTAGGCGTATTTCAGTTCTAGATACATCCTTTTTATCCATTTCGGCAACATGTAATCCGGACGGAGGGAGTATGGTGTAAGAGCTAGGGATACGACAGGACAACATAGCAAAAAAACACTAGTTGAATGTAAAATTGTATGCTAGCGGAATACGTACAGAAATAACTAAGGCAACATACACGTGTATGATTGGGAAAATAAGATGGCATTGCAATAGAGCACTAGAACAACACTTCAATGTAAAAAAACATGGTATGGTAGACAGATGAAGTACATACTGATGAATAACAATGGATAAGATATTCAGACGCATGATGTCCAAATTAAGCAGATGGCATTGCGATAGAGTAGAATGACAGTATTTGAATTTGAAAACATGTTATCATGAATGGAATAGGTACTGAAAAACAGGAAGGCATGACATATTTACATGCATGATCAGCATGCTAAGCGCATGGCATTGCAACAAAGTAGATACACTCCAGGACATTATATGCATGTTGTACCCATATCACAGGCCAAGTTAGAGCAAGGACCTCGTGGGGTGAAGAGGATTCATCATCTTTCTGCAAGTCTTCTGAAGAACTGCCTTTACATGTTCCATCATATTGGGTATCATTGACATCAAGTTTATTAGCCTTTACATTGCTCCGTGAGGTTCTTGTGGATATATCAGTGTGTGCAATTATATCTGACATGCATGGAAGACAACTAGTAGTTAGATTTATGTAATGAGTGCCTGTAGGAGACGACATAAATAGTAGGACTGGGGTTAACTAGCAGCAAGAGGTCTCATAAACTAAAGGGAGAACACAGATGAAAGCTACAGAATATGTATCATTTGTACTCGAGATTAACTAGATGGCACACAAAAATATTAAAGAACAACATAGGAAATACTAGAAGTGGTACAATACTATAATCACCAGCCTGTGGGATAGCATTGGCTGATGGATGATAACTATGGAACAGTGTTACCTAAAGAACAAGTATCTTAGCTGAACTATGGAACAACGTTAACTCCTGAACAAGACCCGTAAGAGATCAGCATGAATATACAGTGAAATGTGATGATTTATTTTCCATGCTTAGATGAATAACAAAGCCATAAATGTTGCACATAAGTAAGATGAGGGTACAACCTATCTGGCTGCCATCCATAGGAGTGAGCATCATGTGCTGACTTGTCGATGGCCCTGCAGTTGTTGTGGCTGTGCATGTCGGGCATGCGCATTCGATGCAGGGAACTGTTGAGTGGGGACTATAGCTCCCTTCTGGTGTATGCTTCCCTTGTTGGAGCAGCTGCGGTGAGTCGGAAGATGGTGTGTCTGAAGATGCAGATAACGCATAATGTTAAGAACGACATATCTCTTTGATCTGAAGAAATAAACTAAGAGATCAACAGCAAGGTACGAGAGTGGTCACACGTCTGTTGACTGAAGACTAAATTGGGGTCACACGATTTTATTTTATTTTGGTACTGTCCAATCTACGCCGGATGGCTGGCCGTCTTGTGCCTCCTGGCTGACACTGTTCGGAATCTTCCCCGAAGAGCTAGCGACCAACGCAGAGCAGTCTGCCTCCACCGTCCGTGGCCCCGGCCAAAAGCCCGCTCCCCTCCCCACCGCACTGCCGTGGTTGCGCCGCCACCGGGCCAATCCACAAAGACTCCCCGTCATCCAGATCCGGCAGCGGCAGTACCTTCAACCCATGCAACTCTAAAAGATAGCCATCTAAGGCGCTGCTTCCGCGGCGAACTTGCGGCCCCGCACCCTTACGTTAGACACCAACCAACCGACAGCCTAGGAGCTCCGCCGCCTCGAGGGGTGCTGCTTCCCATTGCAAATCGATTGGCCCAGAATAAAAATTAAGACAACTGACGCCTAAATAAAGTGATTTGAGATGAGGGTGCGACCTATTTGGCGGCATGGTGAAGTAGGCAGGTCCAGCTGCCGAGTCGGTGAGGCCGGCGCGGTTGCGGTGGCGACCGGCGGCAGGGAAAGAGCGATGTCGCGACGGTCGACGGCTACGCCGAAGCAGCGCCAGGACTCTGGACAGATCCGAAGTTGGAGCACTCCGGCGCCGTGAACAACGGCGGGGGTGAATCGGCTCCGGTACGGTTCACGCGGCCGTCGTCGAGGAAGCACCAGCAGCATGGAGTAAGAGGCACATGGCCCAGTGCACGACGGCAAATGGACAGCGTCTCCGGCATTAGGGAGGAGGGCGGCTGTGAAATTGGTGCGGTGGGGGCGCCATGGAGGTGGGGCTGAGGTTTCGCAGCTCGGGAGAAGGGAGCTTCCCGGGGAGAAGGTGATTTGACGCCCACGAGGTATGAATGGGGGCGGGCGGGGGAAATTGGGAGGGGAGTAGAACCATGTCTTACGGACGCATTTGTCTGAAATGTGAGGGGGAGTTACAGTTCTACCCTTGCCTATAGGCTTCTCGGCTTGGGTCTATGTACCGAGGGTTGGGGATAGTAGAGTAACTTTGCTTCTCTGGGCGGGAGCGATTTCGGGTGAGGAGGGCATGTTTTGAACTATAGTGGGCGTGAGCGATTTCGGGCGAGGAGAGCGTGTTTTGAAATAGTGGGTGCGAGCTATTTCGGGCGAGGAGAGTGTGTTTTGCCGACCATGGTTTATGAATTATTTGGCACATGTCATTTCAGCCGAGGAGAAGGCACGCTTGCATGAAGTTACGAACCTACCCTCGATGTACAACGGGCCAATTGTTGCGTGTCCCACATGCATATCTCACTCGCACTCGATAGGCCCATCTAAAACTCTATCTCCCCCCTCGTTCTCTCTCCATCTCACACGCGCACACACGCAATCTCATGCCCAGCTAGCCAAGTATGATGGTCTCTCACTCAATTGTAGGCACACGCAGTCCCCCCTATATGTATATGACTAGCTAATCTTAGTCTCCATCACAAACAAGTGCATGGTCTATCTCGATTTCTCTCGGGGCATCTTTCTATCGCGCATGCACTCCCTCGATCTCCCACCCATATAGTCCCCTCACGATCTCGACGGGATCTCTCTATCACAAACACACCCTCTCTCCCTCCCCATGCGTCCATGCCATCCATGTGTCCCTCTCGACCTTTGTTCCTTGTTGGCCACACCTCTATTGGACATGTGCTACAGGGGTGTCTCTCTCCGTTGCAAACAATCACACACTAGCTATCTTCGTGTATCTCCTCGCCTCGCTTTTCCATCTCGGAGATGCATGCGTGATATGTTCGCATAAGAAATGAAAAAACACACTCTCTCTAATTTATCGTTTGTTGTCACTTTCTCTTTCACACACATACTCTTTTTGCACACTTACTCATTTTCCTTCACACGCACTTGATCTGTCTCGACTGAGTCACTCTCCTCGGTCCATCGCATATAGATTTATTGAAAAGTCAAACATCACAAAGTTTGACCATGTACGTGGAGAAAAAGAATTACATCTAGTACGACAAACATATACCATTAGATTCACCATGAGATGTATTTTTGTATGATGTTGTCAGGACCCCGACTCAATGCCACATCGATCTAGCATGTAACACCTCATATCACTTTGCGGCCTCACACACGGTATCCCCACGGGTGTCGCCTTACCTTTGCCCGGGACCGTTTGCGCCTTTTGGCACACGTATATGATGGTGTCGCTAGCATCCATATGATAAAGAGTCTGGGCTGACATGGCTAGTCGTAAACCCAAAGTGGCACTAACTTACAGGGACAGGAATCCATGACCCAGCATCGAACGTGTCGGTCATCAGCGAGTGAATCCAGGCTGTAGCACTGGGCTAACAGGACTCCGGTGAACCGGGCTGTAGCGGGCTAGCAGGACTCCGGTATTCATCGCGTGGCATTTCCCCAAAGGGACAGACATAGGAACGAAGAAGGACACATGCCGGCCAGCCTAAGTGTTCTGGAGCAGTAGCAAGCTACCAGGGCTCAGTGGAAGCACTAGGAGACATTTCCCGGTAAGAGAGGCTACTAAGAATAAACAACTAGATAGTCAGATCCCACACATAGCAATACACATTACACGTACGCATAACATGCAAGTATGTGCTGTACAACATGGCATCACAGCATAACTCAACAATCATATAGATAAAGGCTCAGAAGAGCCATCATAGCATTTATTACAAACAGGGGTCACATGACCCAACATTCAGAGCAATCAAGCAACAAACGGAAGCATTACATGTCTGAGTACAGACATCTATAAATGAAAAAGGCTGAAAGCCTGACTATCTACAACGTCCGATCAAGATCGTAGCTGAGGTACAAGCTACTTGTCGAAGTCCACGAGAACACTAATAAGACCGAAGTCTCCGCTGCAAAAACATGAATAAAGCAACATGAGTACAAAGGTACTCAGCAAGACTTACATCAGATCCTATCATACATGCATTGGTATCAAGAGGGTAATGTGGGGTTTAGTTGCAGCAAGCCAGCTTTGACTCTGTGGCTATCCTGTTCTACGACTACCAGAAACTCTTGAGGTGAGACAACGTACACGAGTCCACTAATCACCACACAATACACTACTATGGATTCATCCTCGTCTCCCTACGAGAAGGCCATCCATAGCACTCACACTTGTCTTGAGCTTTTTAGAGTATCCACTTCAAGTTGTCTATGTACCATGTAAGCATCCAAGAAGTCCATAACCGCGGACCCGGCTATTCGAATAGATCATGTTAACCCTGCAGGGGTGTACTTCTTCACACACGCTCTCGCCACTTACCGCCATGTACATGTCATGTATCTCGGCAACCTTCAAGCGGAAGCCTGGCGAGGGTTTCGGCCACGACCTGACTAACCACACAAGACTCTAGTCCAGGTTTATCGCCTATTCGGGTTCCATCCGCAAGGAGATCCGGCCGGGGTGTCGCTCACGGCCCCAAACGATGTGAGCAGGGTTCCCAAGCCCACCATCCGGGTGCCACTTGGTACACCGTGCCACCTGTGCCTAGTCTGTCCCAAGCCCACCCTGCCGGGTGCCACCTGGTAGAAAAATAGCACTACCTACAAACACCAGAAACTAGTTGCGACTCCTGGACAGAGATCAAGTTGGTTAATAAGTCGAGAGGGCTTGGAGCGCCCGGAGCCCAATGTGTGGTAGTATCGAGTCATTGGACATCATACATAGAACTCGGTGCTTAAGGACGGTTCCAGTGAGACAACCCACCATGTACTCCTACATGGCCTCTCACCGCTACCTTTACCAAATCGTGTTCACACACTTCACTCTCAGCATCAGAACATATCGTAACACTCCAATTCATTCCCAATGAACCAGACCTGACACAACTCTAAGCAATAGCAGGCATAGCATGGTAGGAACACAACATGGCTCAATCAACTCCTACACATGCTAGTGGGTTTCAACTATTTACTGTGGCAATGACAGGTCATGCAGAGGAATGGGTTCAACTACCGCAGCACAAAGTAGCAGATGAATCGTTGTTGTCCTAATGCAATAACTGAGAGCAGGAGCGAGAGAGTAGGGTTTTATCGAAATGAACAAGGGGGTTTGCTTGCCTGATAAATCAACAGAGGAGGCACTGCTTCACAGACGGGTACTCTGGAACAGCTCCGGAGCAGGACCTATCGAGAAGGAACGATGCCAACAATCAAAACACAAGCATATGCAACACAATGATGCATGAACATGGCATGAAGATGTGATGCTGATTGTGCTAATGCAACTAGTACTCATTTGGTTTGAAGTCCATTTGAACCATAAGCTCAAATGCATCTCCAAAGTAGGCTCTTATATATGCCATAATGTGTTTTCCCATATTCAGCATGTATAAGTTGGTTTGTCATGCATGAAACTAGTACGGATGGAAAGGTTGCATTTTTCTGATAATTTTTCATATATAAATTATTTTAATCTGAGTTACGGTTGAATTTCTATGAATTTTTGAAGTTTAAAACCATTTCTGGAATTTCCTGATTTATTATAATTCCAGAAAATATATATTGCGCCAGCATGACGTCAGCACGACGTTAGCAGTCAACTGCGGCTGATGGGGTCAAACCTGACGTGTGGGGTCCACACGTCAGTTACAGGGGGTTAAACAGGGTTAGATTAACTTAATTAACAGATTACGGGGGTCGGGCCCACTGGTCAGTGTTAGTGGCTAATTAGGTTTAGTTATTTTTTTAACTAAAATTAGCAGGGCCTGGCCCCACTAGTCAGCGACTCTGGGGGGTCAAATCCCAGGTCAAACAAGTCAAACCCGCCGGCGGTTAGTCGCCGGCGAGGCCTGAACGCGACGGAGGGCTGCGGAATCATCGCTCCGGCGACCAATCGCGCGGCGGAGAGCACCTACGCGAAGCCCAGGCTCGCGCGCATCCAGTGGCGCCCTCTGTTTCACCGGAGACGGTCTATATCGCCGGCGGCGACCACTTGGGCGGCGACCGGAGTTCGGGATAGCGCGGGCGTGGGGCTGCAGCTCGCGTTCGAGCGAACGGAGGGCACAGGCGGTAGCTACGAGGCAGCAGGAGCACGTCGAGCTACTACGCGAGGCGGAGGTGCTCGGGGGCACGGAGCTCGCCGGCCATGGCGGATGGCGGCTTCGGGCGCTCGCGGGGCAGCGGCTACAGGGCACGCGCGAGAGAGAGAGGTGAGGGGAAAGGAAGAGGGGCTCACGGCGGACTCGCAGAGCAGGCCGGTGTGCTCGGGGACGTCCTGCGTCCGGCGAATCGACGGCGATGGCGGCGAGGTCGATCTCCGGCGTCGGTGGTGAAGAAGACAATGGCGTCGGCGATGGAGCGCGTCCGGAGGTGCGTGGCTTGACGAGGAGGTAGAGGGGGTCGTGGCGGAGCTGGGAAGCGTGTCGGGGAGGCGAGGGGAGGCCGGTGGCCACGGCAACGGCGAGCGGCGGCGGCGATGGCGCTCGGGTGTGCGAGGGAGAGAGCAGGGGGAGAGGAGGAGGGCGAGGGAGAGTGCGAGAGAGGTCGGGGTGGCTGCGTGGCGTCTCCGGGGCATCCAGACGAGGAGGGGAGAGGGCAGGCAGGCAGAGAGGCTGGTGGCGTGGCGCGGTGGCGCGCGCGCGCCGGGCATGCTCCCCTTCCTCTGTCGAGGACGAAGACGACAGAGGAGGAGGCGGACTGGGCCGCCTGCTGGCTGGGCCGGCCTGCTGCTGCTGGGCCAGAGGCGCCAGGCAGAAGCCCAGGTAAGGTTTTTCCTGTTTTATTTCTTTTCTAATTTTTCTGACATTTGTTTTGATTTAATTAAAATATTAAATCATTTAATTACCTTATGCCAATTTTTGCAGGAGCTAACTATATTATTCCAGAGCTCCTTTATAGATGGCATAATTTTTGGACATATATTAATATATATAACTAATATATTTCCAATGCAAATATTTATGCATTAATTCCAAATGCCCAAAATAAATACCTATGAGCTCTTAAAAATATTGGTTTGATTTTTTATCTCTGTCCAATATTTTCAGAGAGCAACATGAGCATTTTCTTGGACCCTTTTGGAGAAATTTTTATTTGGGTCATTTTCAAAATGATTCTGAGGGTTCCACCAATCCTCAATTCAAATTTAAATGAAAATTTAAACATGATGCACAAATGACTAGCTAGTCTAGGTCATACCAGACTAGGGATGTGACAGATGTATCTTTGGTATTGTAGATATAAATAACATTTGCATAAACCTGATCAAAGTTTCCAAAGTTTGACTTCTAAAAAATTTACATGCACTGCATTATCGAGCGGATGGAATATCTCTTTCCCCCTCTCAGCTATCTGACACACCACTCAGCCTTATCGGGGCTCCTCAATCTCTCTCAAACTTTATTGGTCAGTTTGGTTCGTGACCTGACCCTCATGCCTTGATGGCCGGTACTGCCTGGTGTGGACGTGAGATGTAAAATATTTCTGCCTGGCCAGGCTTGTGTGGTGCTGAAGCATTTGGTTCATGCCTAGGCCAGGCAAAGCATCAACGTCCCATCAATCAATCCATGCATCAATTATTTAATGCTAATATCCATCCATGTTGCTGTTAGCCTCGTGGCCACACGACCAGGCACGACCAGGCGTTGGAAATCGGTCGCCTGGGCCAGGCTACTTGCAGTGTCTGGAGTTCAGCCAGGCTAATTAAAGTGCAAGGGAACCCAGGCCAGGTGGGCTTTCCTTTTCACAGGGTAGCAACCAAACAAGCGTGCATGAAATCCAGCCACAACCCCAGGCCAGGCAAAACATGCTCAGGACGCAAGCCAAACTGGCCTTATATCTCCCTGGTTCACACATACACATGTCTCGCTCGCGCTATACATATAGACCCATCCAACACTCTCCGCCCATGTTCTCTCTCCATGTGACACGCACCCCGTAAGTACCATAATCCCTCAATCCATCATAGGCGCAAGCACTCCCCCCTCCTAAGTATGATTATCTCTTACTAGCCAATAGGAACACACGTATTGTCTCCTTCCATCCATACGTCTATCTCGATATCTCTCGGGGCATCTTCTATCACGCACACACCTTGTCACTCGATCTCCCACCCATGTAGTCCCATCACGATCTCCAGGGGATCTCTCCATGACAAACATACACTCTCTCCTCCCCATGTCTGCATTTTCTCCGTACGTCTCTCTCGACCTCTCTCCCTTATTTGTCAGACCCCTCTTGGCCACGTTCTAGGGGTCTTGCTCTCTCGGTTCCAAACAACCACACACTATCTCCTCACCTTGCCTCTGTTGTCGAAGATGCATGTGTGATACGTTTGCATAAGACACACACGCTTTTTCTCTACTTTTATCGTGTGTTGTCCATGTCTCTTTCACACACGCACACACACTTTTTTCACTCTCTCTCTCTCTCTCTTGTTAGGGACTCTATCACGTCCATAAGCATATGGATGTTTTGAAAAGTCAAACCTCAGAAATGTTTGACCAGGTATATGTGGAGAAAAACATTTACATCTGGAACAATCATTAGATTCATCACAACATGTACTTACTTCATACTATCATTTATCTTTGGTATTGTAGATATAAGTAATTTCTTTATAAACTTGGTCAAAGTTTCAAAAGTTTGACTTAAAAAAATGTTGGAACTACATTATCGAACGGAGGGAGTAGCTCTTTCTCTCTCTCTGCTATCTCTCATGGGCCTCCCCTCTCACTCGAACTCTCTATACTGACGGATTATACGCTCACTGTGTCAGCGTATAGCTCCATATATTGTTTAGTTGACCGGTCAACCAATCCACATGCTGCCTTGTCAGCTCGTGTTCTGTATCTTCGTGTGCTGGCCCATGTGGCAGTGGGTGAAAATAAGTAAACTACAGGCCCGTCTGACACGCGGTGAAGTAAACAAAGTTGAAACCACTCGGGGTAGCACCCCGCACGCTAGTAAATTGAGGGCGCATTGAGGACAAACTTCTTGCGCGTGAAGGATGCACTCGCGCACAATTCACCACTACGCGGCGGCATGCACAGAAGGACGCACTCGCGCACACCCAGCACACAACACACACCAGCACACGTGTACACCGACGTCGCCGCCGGTTGAGATGGACGGCGAGGCAGCCAACAAGCGGAGGCGGCTCGAGCCAAAACCGCATCCGGCGAGCCTGGACTTCATCAGCAGCCTCCCCGATGACATGCTGCTCGTCATCGTCGGCCTCCTCCCCACCAAATTTGCCGTGCGGACTGCCCTGCTCTCCCGGCGGTGGCGCCCCCTCTAGCGTTGCGTCCCCCTCAACCTCACCGTCGAAAGCTGCCTCTGCGACGGGGATTGCAAACGCATGGCCGTAGTCTCCAAGATCCTTTCATCGCACCCTAGGCCAGCCAAACGCCTTGACATCCGCATGTTCAGTACCAACTGCAAGGTCCAACCCAAGTTCGACGAGTGGTTCTTATCCCCCACCCTAGATCAGCTCAAGAAGCTCAGCTTTGAAGCTAGACGATGTCACTCTCTACCGCCGTCTGCGCTCCGCCTCACGCCAACGCTGCGCCGCGCCAGCTTCAGCTCCTGCTATCTTCCCCAGATTAATGTCGCTCCCGCTCTTCTTCTCCCTCAACTCAAGCAGCTCGACCTCTTCAACGTTGTCATCTCGAAGAAGGCTATGGAGCACCTGCTCCGCAGCTGTACTGCGCTCGAGTACCTTCGTCTTGAGCAGATCCATGGGTTCATTAGCCTCCACATCGCCTCGACGAATCTCTGATGGATTTATGTGTCTTGCTGGCCCCGCACCAAGACATCAATTGGGAACAGATCACTCCATCTATTCCACGTTATGGTCATTGAGAATGCGCCTTCCCTTAAGAGATTGCTTGTATCGGATCTAGAAAGTCCAACAAAAATCAGGGTCATTAACGTGCCGAAATTGACAGTGTTGGTGTACTCGTGTGCCAAATTCTCCAAACTCTTTATTGGATCCGTAATCGTTCAGGTACACCACTCATCTTCTTCTTCGTCTTCTTGAAATTCACATTTTTTAATTTCTTCTTGATGTATTTACGACCGTCTTCTAGAAAATGATTCCCACAAGCTTGACCCAGTCCATGCGCACAATGAAGATCTTAGCACTAAAATCTGTCGGCCCCAATCTAGATCAAGTTGTTGGATTCCTTACATGCTTTCTGTGCACGGAGAAGCTACTCATCGAGGTGAAACTTCTTTCCTATAAGTAAATGGTAATCACAACGTAGCTCAATTTTTTTCGTAATTTTCCCAAATTACGATGACAAGTGTAGTGTTCAAAACTGCATCTACGCACTGCACCCAAAGAAATGTTTTTAGTATTTTTTTCTCACGTGATCACCTGCATTGTTTTTATGCTGTACTACTATAGTAGCCTAGGCTAGTCATAGTGGAAAGTAACTTAGACTAGTCCAATAACTCTATGGTTACCCTAAGAGCAAGTACTACCTCCGTCCTGGTTTACTCTTCCAATTTTGTAGTATCAAAATTTGACCATAGATTTAACTGACAAAATGTTAATGCATGTCACTAAGAACTATATCGTTGGATTCGTATTTGAACATAATTTCAAATGGTGTAATTTTTAGTGACATGCATTGGCATTTTCTTAGGTAAATCTATGGTCAAAATTTTATACTAAATACGAGGTAGTATTACAAAAGTGGGCTATGTAGGCCAAAACATGTGCCAAATTCACTTGTGATGCATTTGGCATCGATGCCCCTCCATTGCTCACCTGGTGTCCCAATCTGGATCACCTACTTTGCTCCGGTGCCAAATTAACTCACGCAATGAAAAAACACTGCGTGGGAGAGAGAGAGAGAGGATTGAGGCAATAAAAAACACTTGTTTGGGAGAGTGAGAGGCTAGTGTAGTTGGTTTGATTGATTTGTTTATACATGTGGGTCTGTGTGCACACCGGTGCCGACTCTCTCACATCGCGAGAGCGGTGCCAAAATCTTTTGATTTGACATCGATGCGTGTTATGTGGCACACTTTTGCGAAATATGGCATCGACCACTTAGTGGAAGGCAACAAATTCCCAAGCTCTTCACGTGCTCCTAGTTAAATGAGAGGAAACACACACACACACACACACACACACAGAGAGAGAGAGAGAGTGAGTGAGTGAAAAAATATCACTGGCCAGCCAACCCTATCATATGAGCGAATGATATTGGTACCTCTTGATGACACGACAATCTTATGCAGCCAGCTGCTCTAATATGTTCTCTTCTTTTGCATATAAAAAAAGACCCGAAAGTGAAAAATGTGCTTCACTATAACAATCTCATCGAACGCCTTGATCTCCATTTTACAGAAATTGATTTGATCGACTATCGAGGCAGCACATCTGAGATTAAATTGGCCAGGTTCTTTGTTCTGGAGGCAAGTGTGCTCAAGGTAATGAGGTTTGGCATTCTCTGGCGCAACAATGAATGGTGTGCTGATCACCACAAGCGTCTAAGCCTAAATGACAAAGTCTCCGCTGAAGCTGAATTTGTTTTTGAAACATCAAGTGGCCAGAGACTCGAAAACTTATTTGCCCATTAGTGACTTGTCAGGGTGGTGGATTTTAGTTTGTACGATAATGCTGCATCCACCTAAAGTAACGAAAGTTCTTACGTAAACTTCCAAGTAATTCCCTCTTCGTAGGTGCAGCATTACTCCTAACATTTGTAATATTAGTTTGAAACTTGTAATATTGCCATGTCCTATTCTTGCGTTTTCAAAATCCTGCGAATCAAACAGGTCCTGAGTTGGTGATGATGTTGTGCCTCCCATATTTCACCAATAGCCGTCGGATCTAGATTTGACGCATACAAACCAAGCTTCTCCATTTTTGCAAAAAGATGCCCGCACTTGTTCCCTATTTACAAACAACACCTTGTCTCTCACAATCAGCCTCATCTCCTCCCCACCACATCTAGGAGTAGAAGGTCGTGGAAAAATCTGGCGCGATGGCCGCTGCCGGAGCCGTCCACCCCCAATCTTGGTGTTCCATGCAATGCACGGGCATCTACGCACGGGAAATTACGTCGAACAGGGCTAGTTGTAAGCAGGCTAGCTCTACAGCCATGATGATAATGACTGCAGACGGTGAGGCTAACTATGGTATTCTGAACACGGCGCCTATACTCAGGTGTCATCTCCAGCACAGGGTCTTGTCACTTCACTGTGAGGAGCAGCACATAATAATTTGACCAATAGGTAGTACAGTGCTAGTACTCCTACTACTACATTGGTAGTACTACTACTAGTACTAGTAGCACCACCGTCTAGATTTAGGAGTACTACCACGTCCATCTGGATTTTAGTATTTGACTAGCAATATCTAGTAATGCATGTCACCAAAAATGTACTACTCCCTCTGTAAATAAATACATGGTGTTTTATTCCTATCGGCGAGAGAACTTAATGTTTTTTTTGCTAACTAGAGTACTAATAGGATTACATGCAGTGAACTAAACACTGCATGTCATGTTTGGTAGTCTCAAGTCATTGAAAGCATGCACAGCCCACATCTCTCATTGGTTGATATGTCACGAAATAAGAAACAAGGAGGGAGTTAATGCACCGTGCCTAACTATTTTGGGATTATTTGGTTTTCATAAGGTGACTTACACAACATTTTTGTTTACATGCATTAACATTTTATTAGTTAAATAAAAGGTCAAAACTTAGCGCAAAATGCAAAGGGGACCAATAAACCAGTAAACATCAAACTTCTCTCGTTTGGCCCCAACTAGAGGTCCGGCGAGATGACTATACTGCACCGGCACGGAGGGGGACGCAACTTCATTGACTTACGGCAACTGCCTTTGGGTGAATGACACGTGGCCCCAGTGGGTGGGTGGCCCACCTATCATACAGCCAAACACAGGTGCAGTAGAGGGCCGAGGAGTAGTACGAAATCCTACGCACCTACGCACGCTAACCAAGGGCTGAGTGATCCCTCGAATCGCAAGATCAGTTGACTAGAAGCTACGCTAGACCCATGGAGGCGATGAGCGCGAGCATCAGCCGGCTGTGCCAGATGGTCCATGATGCCGGCCTGCAGCCCGACACCGAGGAACGTCTCCAGGTAGTATTGCTTGAGGCCGCCAAGGCGAGGGGCCGCTTGGACGACAGCTTCATCTCCTTGTTCGACAAGTTCCTCATCGGTTTCCTCGACAAGTTCACCATTGTCAAGAAGCTTGCAGACGACTTTGACATTAGCCTCCAGCCGACGCACCCAGGCTCTGCGATGCCCGCCACCCTTAACGGCCACTGTGGTAACAACCTCTTCGATGCACTGGTGGCCCTGCGACTGCCCGCCGTCGCACCAGAGAATGTCCACCTCGAGGTCGCGCTCGCCGCGGAGCGCCTGGCGCAGCAAGACACCATCGACATAATCACCCATGTCTACGCGCAAATCATCCACAAGGACTACTACATGCAAGAGGAGGACGATAGGACGCTGGCCTTCTTGGAGTGTAGGGTAACCTTGGACGGCACTGTTCAGAAGCACGTTGAGCTCGCCGCCAATGCCGCTGCTCCTCATACGTCAGTTGGTGACCTGGCGCACTAGGGCGTGAGGATGTCGTTGAACGTTGATGGATCCATATGTATTTTTATCTTTCCGTCAAATCCATCTAGTAGTATATGATACTACAGTAATTATCTTACCTTTCGCATCAACTTCATAATTTTCGTACGTACTCCATGCATGAACGGCGCAAGAACCAAACTTCTCATTAATCTAGGCAAAATCGTTATTTTCTATCTATCGGTCGCGCCATGGAGCAGAACCAAATTTTACAAGTTACGAGTTCAAAAGGAAAAGCCTGCCGTGTTCGCGTCGCACCCCCACACGGTTGGTCCGGCACGCCGCTCAAGCGGGAATGCGTGCGGTGTTGCATTTTCACTTACAAGTGGGACCGCAGTTGAGCAAACCGACTATAGGCAAACCCCCACCCGGCCCACCGTGTGATGGCTGAGAAAACAGGAGGGAGAAGAGATGGTTGCAGCACGGACTCCAAGAAAATTGGTGTCAGATGGGACTCGTGTGGGTGGCATGTGCCGTACTGCTAGACGTGAATGCTAGTTATGGCCCATGCCACCCCACTATATCGAGCCTATATCGAGGCACGTAGAACAAATTTCCTGCAGTCCATGCTCAGCCTTCCTCTATCTCTCTTCTCAGCCAGCCAGCGGACGCGCGAAGCCCATCGTCTGTTTGCTCACATGCGGCCCCACATGTCAGTGCAAATGCAAGAGGACCCACTGAACCTGCACATCTTTCACCTCGACGTGCTGGTGATGAAAAAAAAATCCAATAAAGATCTTCGATGGCCGCTTTTGGAGTTACTCAAAAGTAGTAAGATTCTATTTACAGTTTAACCCAAGATGCATATCTCGTGGCTTCAACTACCACTCTATTTTCTTTCATGACACGACCTGGATGCTGGATGTCCCGCGTGTCAGCAAAAGGAGGAAGAACCCGACAAAATCTTCGGTTCTGCTCTCGAATTAGACTAGTTGTGCTAACTTAAAAAATTTATTGTGTACTCCCTCCATTCCAAATACTTGACTTCCATTTGTCCAAAAATGGATGTACCTATATACTAAGACATGTCTAGATACACATATATTTTGACAAATAGAAGGCATGTATTGTGCAACGGAGGGAGTAGAATGGATGCAAGTTTTTGTATTTGGAAGAAGAGTACATCCATATATTGATAGAGCGCAATTTAGTAGATGTTCTATCACTTTTAGCTAGCACAGACGCAAGATCGAGCCTCCGCAGATCAACAATGAATGCATCGAGAAGGCACTAATCCAACTTAGAGGAGTAGTAAAATGTATTCTTGTGGTTCTTGTTTTCTTTGGCCTTGCTTTTCTAGTCAAAATTATCATTGGAGTTCGTGCAAAACAGAGGTGCGTTTGGGGTCGTGCGTTGGAGTTGGCCTTACAAGTGGGACCGCAGTTAAGGAAACCGACTATCGGCAAACCCCCACCTCGCCCGCCGCGCGACGGCTAAAGTTAGAGAAACGACGAGGTTGAAGAGATTGCTCTAGCACGGACTCCAAGAAATAATATGGTGTCAGATGGATGTCGTGGTGGTGGCGTGTGCTGTACTCTTGGATGTGAATGCTTATTCTGGCCCATGTCACCCTACTACTCCTACTACTTACTCTTACTATATAGTACTAGTATCGAGGATTCGAGGTGCTGGCTACATACAGCGAACACATTAACATATGGCTACAGTAAAAACACCCGCCCGACGCACGAAGCATGTGAAGCTAGTACAAATTTAGAGAAGCGACTCGAAAGCCATTCATAAATTTAGTAAGTTTATCACACACATATTATTTTATTACATACAACAGGTCATCAACCCACATCGACAATGAGGATACATTATAAATACTAAAGTTTTCACCACACAACAAATAACAAGCAATGAAATGAACTTCAACTCAACCATTCCTCGGCATTGGAAACGCTTGCTTTGAACCACAAGTGATTCTCTGGGACAGGCCATCGATTGTTGATATGGAAACCAACGCAGGACTGATCATCCAGGCTGAAGCGGCCTACTATATCAGTACCAGGGTAGGGAACCACCCAAATGTCCGAGGTATAGACACAGTTGCTTCTCATAAATGGTACTGTTAACGTTGTGTCAACAGCAATTGGATCGCCTTTCACCATCATCGTATAGTTTTGTCCAAGGAAGAGCGAGTTTTCTCCAAGACTATCAATTTTGTACCAGGGAGAAGGTGTTGGCGCTAGCACACTAGTATCCATCCTGAATACCATGCAATGGCTGTTGGAATAGGTCCGGAGAGTGCGACCATGGGAGACTACACCTGCTTCCTTAGCAGTAACATCATCAGTGGGCTGTATACACACAAGAAGAGGTGATCCATTGGAATTAGTTCCCAGGCGCCATAGAGTATATGGGCGCTGCTCATCCTCATGCTCGTGATGATCACCATCGTCATCTCCCCCTTGGTTATAAAAATTTTCAAGTATAGGTGGTGGGATGTTCACAGGACCTTGGAAACACAAGAAGAAGGTTAATTAGTAAAGGGAAACTTGCTAACCCGCATGCATGTGGATGAAACAATTATAATTATGGTGGAAGACAAACGTACTGAAACTATGAGGATCCCATGCAAAAACAGTGCCACTAGTGGTGGCAGAAAACACAAGGCCCTCGTATTGAATTGCATCACAGTACTCATCCGTGTACAGAAACTGATTTTTGAGCAATGTCCATCGAGTCGAACCACAAAGGACGGGAACAAGCTTGTCGAAGATAGCAACAACTTGATAGTTGTTGTAATTCCAAGAGCGGTTGGGAACTTGACAAATTGCTATCTTCCGTAGAAGACAGTCACAATGACTGTATTTGAACGTGCGTACAATACCGGTGTGCTCAACCTTTGGGCAGTGTGCTGAGATTTTTGGAAGTAGAACCCGGTCACGAGTGTAGACATTCACAAGTTCCCACTCGCAGTTGGACCCAATGTAAACAACCCAATCTCCATTTGCATCTTAACATCATACGTATCATTATCAAGCGGCATCAACTGGCATAGGGCGAGGCCTCCGTCGTGCCAGCGCCAGTCATCAGGGTCACAACGAAGAAGATAGGGGAGATCAAACCGCTCCTTGACTCTTGGGTTCTTTGTAATGATGTTATTAGTTGAGTCGAGAAAGGGCTTGAACGAACCTGCCATGCTAGCCGAGGTGATGACGTCGCACCAATCAATGAGTTCCTCCACCACATCATTTTTCAGATCGGGGCAAGAATAACAGGGTCGTTTCCGGCCTGTTCCCTCCATGGAGAAGACGATCGAACAATGGCAGAAGAAAGGGTGAAGGGCTGAAGGAAAATGGAGGAGGAAGAGGAAGAGCGTGCGACAGAAGTTCCAAATCGAGAGGGAAAGGTGAAGAGTCAGTGGACGGTTGCAAGTTTGCCACGGTTCACGAAGAGGCGCCCCGGCCTACACGTCCGTTCGGAAATACTCCTACTGCTCGCCGTTGTCTCACTGATATGTTGTAACGGGACCACATGTCAACAAAACATGGTGTGTAATTTCTCGTGCAAAATGCGATCTGGCCGCGTTGGCCCGAGGTGCCACATTAGTTACCGACCTTTATTTTTTTAATGGCGTGCCGATCAGTTTTGAAGCACGACTAACTGATACTGTATGCAGAGAAAATATAAACTACTCTACCACTACCCCACCTCCAGTACTAGTAGTATAAAAAAGATATATAGGCTGGAGCTTTAGCGCTTTCTTGCTAAGGGCTGCCCACTTGCTTCTCACACTACCACCCTCTCTCTAGATCTAAAGACGGCCCCTCTCTCCCTCCTCACCGGTGGTCACAGATCCGTCGGGGAAGAAAAGGACGTGCAACGTTGACGCACTCGTCGTCGGCGAGCGAGGTCACGCACTGACGACAAGGCCGTCCTCTCAAACCTAGCCCCCGCGCGGGATGGCCTCCGTCCCCAAGCTCGCTGCCGTAGTGTGTGTGGAGGACGACGACCACGAGCGAAGCCACTTCCCGCCGACCCTCAGGTATGCTACCTCTTTTCGAGCCATAACCTTGTTCTATTGCCCCATCTGCTACGTCGTTGCATGTGGATCTTTTTCCACTCCACCATCTTCCCAATTTGCTATCCTCTACTCTGCTGGCCACACAGACGAAAACCATAATTTGCACTATTAAAGGAAACCCTACTTCATGCAGACTAATCCATGTCTGGGTTGAATAAGGAAAGGAAGGGAGACTGTACTGTCCAAGAGAGTAGGCATCGAACCCGCATCTAGGTTGAAAAGGGGAAAATCAGTAGCTAAGGAACGAGTCTCGTGTCTCTTTGTTGAAGAAGGGTAGAAAGGCATGACAACACAATAGAGAATGACCAGGTCAATCGGTTTGTTGTCCTCGCATAGGAAAAAGGTGGCTAAAGAGAACAAAAATGGGACATAATCCACATATGCTGCCAGGATATTTGTTGCTCTAGGCAACCATACCTCCCTCACCACTCTGCGTCCGTGGAGGTACATCGTACTGGTGCACCCACTGTCCGAATGGGCCTCCCATGCTCTTATTGCTACTTTTTTTGCTGTTAGTATAACGCCAGCAGTCAAGTCAAGCAATGCTGCTACTAAAGTGATGCCACATTTAATTAATGCCGCTCTCAGTCTAATGCCACCCATAAATTAAAGCAATGCCACTTAATGTCACTGGAGTATTTCAGGGTTAGCTGTTGATTGTGGATGTATTAAAGATTTTTAGCTAAGGCATTCTAGTGTTGTTGCACAGTCAGTATACCAATGATGAAACTTGTTACTACCTTCAGATTTTTAAACTGTTAATGCTTATAGATTACATACCTCACTTTCATGAGATAAGTTTATTTTTTTTGTACAGTGTCACCAAAATGCTAAGGTGCTGATGTCATTTTATTTTGGTTAAACTGCACAGACAATTATGAAGACAAGAGGAAAGGTCAAGAGTGGCCACCTCCTCCTCCGGCTGTTCTCTTGAGGAGGTCTGTATGTTTGTCTCTAATGCCTGTCGACTACATACCTGACATCATGATGTAATGTTAAGTCATTTCCTTTTGTACAGTGTCACTGAATTGTCAAGGCGGTGATGGCATTTTATTTTAGTAGAACTGCACAAAATTTGCTTAAAAGAAGAGGAAAGGTCAGGAATGGCTCACTTTTCCAGAAAAAGCTACGTATGCCTTCCTGACATCAGCCGCTGTTGCTTTATTTATTCCTTCAAATAGGTGGTTAGAAACTGTCTTGCTACCTTTTCCCATTAAGAAATTGGAATGCTTGTATTTGTGAGTCTATGCTTCAACTAGTGCCACTTTTAGAGTAACCACACTTTCAATATCTATGCAAACAGGGATGCTCGATTTTAGTGGAACTGCACAAAAAGTCCAACTGGTTCACATTAGGAGCATGTTTTTTCCAAACCTTTATATCCAATTGGTGGCACTATGAGCTATTCATTACGAAGGTACATGGTTTGCTACTATCTTGCTACTATTTTTGTACTGTCATTAGATAGTAATACTAGTGGTTTGCACGTGAATTTATTGGCAGGGTGGACCTACATTGGAGGTGCAGGACAGGATTCAATGATTGAATGCTCAATTTCGATTGTATCGATTTCACCTCTTCCATCACTGCGAACATGGATATTCTTGGTCTGATGAAGAATAGGCACTATATTTCTGCTCTGAACCAGCAAATCAATTAAGTATGAAATTGTGCAGGGAAAAACATAACTATATCAGATTGTCCAGTGCAAAACATGACAGATGCTAAGCGGAAGAGACATGTTTAAACCGAAAATACAAGGTGTGGTATATGTTTAGTAGCTGCTTGATATTTGTGCAGACAGAGATGTCTTCCCGTTGCTATTTGGCAAACAAACAAAGTGCCCACAATTTTGGTTGAACTGCACAAGAGAATAGTATAGTCACTGCATGCAGTGCCATTTGAAAATAGACACAGAAAGATTGGATAGTCACTTCATGGACTGCAGAAAAGTAGTATTGTACTATTTATTGGCCAACACTAGGTGCTTCATTGCTTTGGTCCGATTATACAATGGGCATCATTTTTCCTAAGTTAAAGATTGTATTCCAAAAATAGTCTCGCCGTGTGATCGAGAGAAGACCAAATCATATTGTAGTGGATATTCCTCCATCATGTGTGGTTCATTCTCATGGTTCCAGCTGTTGGTGAAACCACTTACGTTTGCAAGAGGAATTGTAGACTTCACAAACAAATTTCTCTTTCAGTCTGTACTGAATGTTGGCCAAGAGAAGCATCCATGTTAGTAGGAAGAACAAATGTATTTTCTAGATCTTTGCTTTTGGAGCTACATATTTGTATATGATCTGTGAATCATTGAGATGCATTAACATGTTGATCTTATGTATGGGAATTGTACTAGTTAGTTTTAGTTGCGACGCAAGATCCGAAGTGGCTGATCTTTGCTTTTGGAGCTACATATTT
>NC_041392.1:412199237-412234326 GCF_002162155.2 Triticum dicoccoides
TAGGAAGAACAGATGTTTTTTCTAGATCTTTGCTTTTGGAGCTACATATTTGTATATGATCTGTGAATCATTGAGATGCATTAACATGTTGATCTTATGTATGGGAATTGTACTAGTTAGTTTTAGTTGCGACGCAAGATCCGAAGTGGCTGATCTTTGCTTTTGGAGCTACATATTTGTATATGATCTGTGAATCATTGAGATGCATTAATAGTTACTTATTTCTGTTCGCTCAGTGTTTACAAGTTACTGATCGATCACTAGCTAGCCTACAAATGCACTCTGGCAGTTTTATTTGCGACGCAAGATGCGAAGTGGCAGTTTTTTGAATAAAAATGCCTACCTCTGAAGAAACTGACAGGCTACACTATCGATCCTACACATATAAAAATGCCTACCTCTGAAGAAACTGACAAGCTACACTATCGATCCTACACGGATAAATAGTGGATCACACACGTACTACCTCCTTTCCGGTTTGCAGGGCTCAATTCAAGAAACGACCTACTCGATCCTACACGAATAAATAGCGGATCACGCACGTACTAGTACCTCCTTTCCGGTTTGCAGTGCTTAATTCAAACCTCTCACCAACCAAGGTACTCCCTCTCTCCGGGATTTATTAGTCCCGTGAGCAAAGCAGCAAGACCAAGGCATGGCAATAATTAACGGCACGCATAAGTTTAAGCCTAATTAATTCCAGCGATTTAAGTGGTTGCATGCGTGCCCTCGGCTGCGACTCGTTGCATGCTGCTTCGCGTACTGCCTGCGAGCGATTCTGAGTGCCTGCATGCAGCCGGCCGTAATTAAGGCAGCTAACTGATGCGAAAAAAGATACGCTTTAAATCCATGGAATGATTATTGACAAGGAGGGAGATGATTCGAGTGCACTTGTTTGACCGCCATGCCGGTGTGCGACCCAGACGGGACATTACGACACAATCATAATTTCAGTTTCTCTAGTTTTCCACGGCAAGCTGGTGCGCTAAGCCATTATGCATTGAATTCCGATGACCGTCGCGCTACCTTCCGCCTATAAGTACTATTTCCCGGCCTTCTCAGGTACCACCGTGACCCAACTCTCCATATCCTCATCAGCCCCCACCGGCCCGACGTCGCTCGCCATGTCCGCCATGCCCCCGCCCGTCCGCGGTAGGCGACGCCGAAGGCGGTCACCGTCGGAACTAGTGTTCGGGTTTTCACCGGAAGGCAGACGGAGGGAGGAGGCATTCTATCTGTCTTTAGATGGCAATGCGGAGATCGAGGAGTTGTTGGAGCGCGACCGCATGGCAGAGGAGCAGGAGTTGTTGGAGCGCGACCACCTGGCAGAGGAGCAGTGTATCGCCGATTTGCGCCACCAGCGGGACATGGAGCAGCAGCGCACCGACGCTCTGAGTCGCGAGCAGAGCGCCCACAACTGGGCCGACTACGTGGAGGCCGGCGCCCGGCAAACAGCCCTGGAGGGTGTTGGGCACGCACGCATTCGCGATGCCGATTTTTACTACCAGCTCGTCAAGTGGGTTTCCCGCTAGGAAGCCGAAGCTTCGGTGGACCACGCCGGCATGGAAAGGGCCAACGCGCATGAGCAACGCGCCCTATCGTACCTCTAGCAAGTCCGAGGCTAGGCGGAGGACGCCGATGCCGGCGTTTAGCATGGACAGCAGATGGCGGCTGACATCGTCTAGTTAGCTAAGAGTAAGTTAGTACTTGTACGCTACTAGAGTGTTAGTGGGAGTAGATAGTTAACTTGGCTATGATGGTTGCCAACGTGGAAGTTCAGTACTCTATATGTGGATCAGACCTGTTACTTTGCTCTGATTGTTGAACTTTCCATTTGAACATATGGAATGGGCTGTTATTTTTTTAAATGGGTTGTATTTGTCCTCCACGGTTTAGAGCCTGACTTGTGGGCCTAGCAAGTTGACGCGTACACAATCAGGAGATGATTGTACGTGGAGAGGATGACAGCAGGGACCCGCCAAGGTCATGGAAGTACGCAAGCAAGTGCCTCCTTATTTCAAGCCAATGAAAAATGGCTCCTCCTAGTGGATTTCTGACATCTGGGTCCCATGCCATTATCAACATAGTCAATAAACGAGAGAATTGCACAACGAGCGGCTGACACCAGGGACCCAACAGCTCGCCAAGTTATTTTTGTTTTGGGTTAATTTGATAAATGCCACTCCAAATATGGTGTATCCGAGAAATGCCACTGCGATTTCCAAACTTTGAAAAATGCCATTTCATGCCATTTCTAGTGGCATTTTTCGAAGTCTGGAGTGGCGTTTTCAAAGTTTGCAAACTGCAGTGGCATTTTTCAAAGTTTGCAAAAATTGCAGTGGCATTTTTCCAAGTTTGGAAATTGCAGTGGCATTTTTATGAATCGCCATAATGGGAGTGGAATTTATCTAATTTGTTTTTGAGACGGAAGCAGGGTGTCAACTGGGCTGTGCGGGACACTCTGGCCTGTCTAGACAGCCTTTTCTTTTATGTTTACCACAGACCAGCCCAGTAGTTTTTTTTCTTTCTGAAAATGGCTAGCCCAGTTCTTTTGTGATTTCTCAAGTAAGTCGCTTTTATCAGGCCTGTTGGGCTGCAAATCTTTCAAGACGAGGAGAGCTTCATTCGGCTGGCCGAGAAAATGGCCTATCAGTAATGAGAAATGGGTTGTAAAATTTTAAAACACATCAAACCGGCAATTATTTTCAAATATCTTTTTTCATTTCGAGATTTTAAATTGCATTGATTTTTATGCATGGACAATTTATTGGATTTTATATTGATATACATTTAGTTTTAAAATCAGTCTGAATGTGACTTGAAATTTCGGGATTAAAAACAGTTCAGACCGCACCGACATATGCAAAATTTCGTATAATTTTTTAACCGTGGCCACAATATGGGCTGTAATGCTAACATAAAGAATATGGGCTCCAAAAAAACCCGTAAGAATTAGCAAATGGGCTGCAAATTATTTGAAATAATGGCAGATGGGCTGTATGTTGTTTTCCACAGATTTGAGGCTTTCCACAGATGGCCTGTATACTGTTGGATGTCCATCCAACAGCCGTCATGCTTCTTCAATCTCTGCTCTTCCTGCTCCAGCCGCTCAAACAAGCGCCGGCGGGACTGCCTGCTCCCTCCTCCCCGCGGCCGGCTGTGCTGCCGTGCAGGCCTCACCGCCCCACCGTACTCCAATCGCTGGCTAGCCATCCCTCTACTCACCCACACCTGCTGTTATTCTCTGGCGACGGCAGATGAACCACTAAACCTTCGTACAGTCGTACTCCCCTCCGCGTGGGAAACAAAAACAACGGCCGAGTCTTCCCTGCCTCCGTGTCGTTCCCTTCCTAGGCCTCGCCGTCGTCCACCGCCCTAGTGCTCTCGGCATGGCGTGGTCAGCGTGGTCAATGACTGGCATGCGTCTGAAGTGGACTGTAGGTGGAGAGGCTGACAGCTGGGTCCACGGCCGCACGCAAGGAAATGCCTCCTTATTACGCGCAAAATAATGATTTCCTCCACCTGACATCTGGGACCCACCGAAACGACCTCTGTATTTTGCGAAAAAACGTTACCGCCGCTGACAGCTCGGACCCACCAGCTATATCTTCGCACGCAAGGAAGTGCCTCCTTATTACGCACAAAAAAATGAATACTCCCCCTGCTAGCTGGGACCCAGTATAGTGGACCTACTAAGTTGACGGGGACGAAGGGCTTTGTCAACTTAGTCAATATGCACGATTCTAGCTCGACTAACCATACGATGTCCATCCAACGGCCGTAGTGCTTCTTCAACCTCTGGTCTTCTTGCTCCAGCCGCCCAAAGCAGCGCCGGTTGTGCCGCCTGCTCCTGCCTCCCGTGGCCGGCTATGCTGCCGCGGAGGTCTCACCGCCCCCATACTACTCCCACCGCTGGCCAGGCCATCCGTCAACTCCACTCACCCACACCCCCTGTTATTCTACAGCGACGGCAGTGCAGCCGAACCAGTGAACCCTCGTACTCCTCTCTGCGTGGGCATCCACTGCCGCGTCTTCCCCGGCTCTGCGTCGTCCCCTTCCTAGGCCTCGCCATCGTCCACCGCTGTGGTGCTGTCGGCGCGGCGTGGTCAATGTGGTCAACGACAGAATTCCATCGGAAGAATACTGTACATGGAGAGGCTGACAGCTGGGTCCATGGCAGCCGCAAGGAAGTGCCTCCTTATTACGCGGAAAATAATTATTCCTCCACCTGATAGCAGGGACCCACCGGACGCCCACTAGTATATCGCGAAAAAAACGTTTGCCCCTGACTGCTGGGACCCACCCAACGGGCCACCGTATTTCACGAAAAAGATGTTCCCCCTGCTGTCAGCTTGGACCCACCGGAAGTGCCTCCTTATTACGCACAAAAAATGAATACCCCCTGCTAGCTGGGACCCACCTTGGTGGGAGGCTGACTTCTGGGCCTACTAAGTTGACGGGGACGAAGGGCTTTGTCAACTTAGTCAATATGCACGATTCTAGCTCCAGCGACCGTACGATGTCCATCCAACGGTCATAGTGCTTCTTCAACCTCTGGTCTTCTTGCTCCAGCCGCCCAAACCAGCGCCGGTCGTGCCTCGTGCTCCTGCCTCCCGTGGCCGGCTGCGATGCGGCGAAGGCCTCACCGCCCCCTACTACTCCTACCGCTGGCCAGGCCATCCCTCTACTCACCCACACCCCCTGTTATTCTGCGGCGACGACAGCCTCACATGGCAGCGAACCAGTGAACCCTCGTGCTCCTCTACGCGTGGGCCTCCACTGCCGCGTCTTCCCCGGCTCCGCGTCATCCCCTTCCTAGGCCTCGCCGTCGTCCACCGCCCTGGTGCTCTCGACGCGGCGTGGTCAACATGGTCAAGGAATGGCTTCCATAAGACGTGGACTGTACATGGAGAGGCTGATAGCTGGGTCCACAGCCGCAGCAAGAAAGTGCCTCCTTATTACGTGCAAAATAATTATTCCTCCACCTGACACCGGGGACCCACCGGACGGGCCACCGTATTTTGCGAAAAAAACGTTTGCCCCTGACTGCTGGGACCCACCAGCTACATCTTCACACGCAAGGAAGTGCCTGACAGTCGGGACCCACCTGGTCAAAGCGTACGTAGTGTTGTCATTCTGGTCATGAACGTGTACGTACATATATACTGGTGGATGTAGAGGCGCGCACGTGTCGTAGTAGAGGCACGCACGTAGCATGTACACGTACGTACAACGGCCAGGGTGCAAGAAAGAAAATACGACCATGTATGTGTACATACGGGCGGTGTCTCAAACGCCTACTCGTGCATACGTACGGCCAGGGCTCGTGTACATGGCTGGGTCAGAGCGGAGAAACAACATCGTCGTCGTTTTCATGGGGAGGCAATGGAATGGGTCATGTTCATGGGGAGGCAACGAAATGCGTCGTGTTAATGGGGAGGCAACGGAACGCGTGGGAGC
Source organism: Triticum dicoccoides (assembly GCF_002162155.2). Taxonomy (NCBI): domain Eukaryota; kingdom Viridiplantae; phylum Streptophyta; class Magnoliopsida; order Poales; family Poaceae; genus Triticum; species Triticum dicoccoides. The sequence continues at coordinate 412,204,698 of NC_041392.1, forward strand.
CAACCGACTGGGTCGGAACGGAATGCGTGATCGTGTTCATCGGGAGGGCTTGGATGGAACAGGCGATGGAAAGGAGTCCTGGTGTACCACAAAACGGAGGAAACGGCCTTGTGTTCGATCGGCCACGTTCGAAACGGGATCCTATTCATCGGGAGGGGTCTGGCGTACCGCAAAACGGAGGAAACGGACCTCCTACGGTCGAAACGGGGGTCCTGTTGATCGGGAGGGGTGTGGCATACCAGAAAACGGAGGAAACAGACATGTGTTGGAGCGCTACGGTCGAAACGGGGGTCCTGTTCATCGGGAGGGGTGTGGCGTACCGCAAAACGGGACTCCACGGGATACTGTTCATCTTCACCGTCGACCCCCTCCAGCCTCCACGAGCTACTGTTCATCCACCGTCGACCTCCTCCAGCCTTCACCTGCGACTGTTCATCCACGGGCTCCTGTTCATCCAGCCTCCACCGTGCGCTACTCCACCTGCTACTGTTCAACCAGCCCTCTCCACGGGCTCCTGTTCAACCACCCCTCCACGGGCTACTGTTCATCCTGCCCTCCACCGTCTACTGTTCATCCTGCCCTCCATGGGGTGGTCCTGTTCATCCTGCCCTCCACGGGGTCCTGTTCATCCAGCCCCAACCGACTCGATCGATCAGGGTCTTGTTCATCCAGAGGCAACACCACGGGGTCCTGTTCATCCACCCCCACCGGGAACTGTTCATCCACCCCCCCCCGCAACACTCACTGCTCATCCAGAGGCAGCATCGATCGGCTTCAGTTAGCAGCAGTAGCGAAGGAATCGCTCGATTGGGTTCAGTTAACAGCCATCGATCGATCGCTCGGGTTTAGTAACGCGTAGTCTGCAGTGCAATCGCTCGGGTTCAGTTAGAGCCCAACGCCTCGCCCGGGTTCAGTTAGAGCCAACGCCTCGCACACACGCGCGTACATGTACGAGAGAAGCACGCATCGCTCGGCCCCTGACCTCTCACCGTAACCGGGAACTCCCCGAAATTTTCCTCCCCCTCGCTTCTACCACGGTTTTTCCGTCATGGACGGCCCAAAGAATGTCATGCAGCTACGTCTCCGGCCCACCCATGACGAAAAGACCATTTTCTGTCATGATTTTTTTCATAGAAGTAGGAGCCCACCAAATCTATGATGATACCGGGTTTTGTCACAATTATCGTCATAGAAGTGTCATATGTATGACAGAAAAAAATTTGTTCGGCCCAAAATGTCACAGATGTGTCTTTTTTTTGTAGTGATGTGCTCACGTTGGCAAAATTCCTCCATCTCACCCTTTGACAAATTAGTACCATTATCAGTTATAATATTGTGTGGGAAACCAAACCGGAATATCACCTTTTTGATGAATTGAACCGCCGTGGCTGCATCACACTTACTGACTGGCTCTGCTTCTACCCATTCGGTAAACTTGTCAATTGCCACTAATAGGTGGGTCTTTTTGTCCTTGGATCTCTTAAAGGGTCCAACCATATCGAGCCCCCAAGTTGCAAACGGCCTAGTGATTGGAATCATTCTCAACTCCTGAGCTGGAACATGAGCGCGGCGTGCAAATTTTTGACACCCGTCACACCTTTTGACTAAATCCTCAGCATCAGCATGAGCTGTCAACCAATAGAAACCGTGACGAAAAGCCTTAGCCACCAAGGATTTTGAACCGGCGTGGTGACCACAATCTCCTTCGTGGATTTCTCGCAAAATCTGACAACCCTCTTGAGGAGATACACAACCTTGAATTGCTCATGTGATGTTGTAACGATGCAACTCCCCATTGATTATAGTCATTGACTTGGAACGCCGGATTATCTGCCGGGCCAAGGTTTCATCCTCCAGTAACTCGCCCCAGTTCATGTAAGCCAAGTATGGGACTGTCCAATCCGGTATAACATGCAAAGCTGCCACCAATTGGGCCTCCGGGTCAGGAATAGCCAACTCCTCCTTTGTGGGTATCTTGACTGACGAATTATGTAGTACGTCGAGGAAGACGCTAGGTGGCACCGGTTTACGCTGAGAGCCTAGGCGACTTAAAGCGTCCTCCGCTTCATTCTTTCGCCGGTCTATATGGTCAACTTGATAACCCTTGAAATGACAAGCCACTATGTCCACCTCCCGTCGATATGCTTCCATGAGTGGGTCCTTAGAATCCCAAGTGCCAGATACCTGTTGGGCCACCAGGTCCGAGTCACCGAAGCACTTAACCCGGCTTAAGTTCATTTCCTTAGCCATCCGAAGACCGTGGAGTAAGGCCTCGTACTTAGCTGCATTGTTAGTACAAGGGAACATTAAGAGAAGAACATAATAGAACTTGTCACCTCGTGGGGAAGTTAATATGACTCCAGCCCCCGAGCCCTCCAATTGCCTGGACCCATCAAAGTGAATAGTCCAATACGTGTTATCTGGCTTTTCCTCTGGTGCCTGTAACTCTGTCCAATCATTGATGAAGTCCACGAGTGCTTGGGATTTGATCACTGTGCGAGGTTTATACTTGAGCCTGTGAGGTCCAAGCTCAATAGCCCACTTGGCAATCCGGCCAGTTGCTTCTCTGTTTTGAATGATATCTCCCAGAGGGGCTGAACTGACCATTGTGATAGGATGACCCTGAAAATAATGTTTGAGCTTTCAGCTTGCCATAAACACCCCATACACCAGCTTCTGCCAATGCTGATACCTCTGCTTTGATTCAATAAGCACCTCACTGATATAATAAACCAGACGTTGAACCGGATATTCCTTTCCAGTCTCCTTGCGCTCCACAACAATAGCCACACTAACAGCCCTGGCATTAGCAGCCACATATAGCAGTAAAGGCTCTTTATTGATCGGAGCCGCAAGCACAGGTGGTTCAGCTAACTGCCTCTTCAGATCCTCGAATGCTTTATCAGCCGCATCGCTCCAAACAAAGTCATCCGTTTTCTTTAGCATCTGATATAAAGGGATAGCCTTCTCCCCTAGATGACTGATAAACCGGCTCAAAGCTGCAATCCGGCCTGCCAAACGCTGAACATCATTGATACATGCCGGTTTAGCCAAAGAGGTGATAGCTGTGATCTTCTCTGGATTAGCCTCAATGCCCCTGTTAGACACCAGAAAACCCAAGAGCTTGCCTGTCAGAACACCAAAGACACATTTGTCCGGATTAAGCATCATCTTATAAACCCGGAGATTATCAAAGGTTTCTCTCAAGTCATCTATCAATGTTTCCTCCTTCCTGGACTTTACCACAATATCATCCACATATGCGTGAACATTGCACCCAATCTGCTTATGAAGACAATTCTGAACACAACGTTGATAAGTCGCCTGGGCACTCTTGAGCCCAAAAGGCATGGAGACATAACAGAAGGCTCCAAAGGGAGTTATAAAAGTTGTCTTCTCCTGGCCCTTAACTGCCATTTTGATCTGATGATAACCAGAATAAGCATCCAAAAAACACAAACGGTCACAACCCGCCGTAGCATCAATAATCTGATCAATACGAGGGAGGGCAAAGGGATCTGCTGAGAAAGCCTTGTTCAAATCTGTGTAGTCCACACACATATGCCAAGTGCCATTTTTCTTAAGAACCAGCACCGGATTAGCCAACCACTCCGGGTGAAAGACCTCCACGATAAACCCCGCGGCCAATAGCCGAGCTACCTCCTCACCGATAGCCTTGCGCCTTTCTTCATTGAAGCGGTGGAGAAACTGTCTGACCAGTTTAAACTTAGGATCTATATTAAGTGTGTGCTCAGCGAGTTCCCTCGGTACACCTGGCATGTCAGAAGGCTTCCATGCAAAGATGTCCCAGTTCTCACGAATGAACTCGATGAGCGCGCTTTCCTATTTGGGATCCAGGTTAGCACTGATGCTGAACTGCTTGGATGAATTGCCAGGAACAAAATCAACCATCTTGGTGTCTGTGGCCGATTCAAACTTCAACGCCGGATCGTGTTTCATAGTTGGGTTTTTCAAAGAAGTCATGTCTGCCGGATCAACCTTGTCTTTATAAAACTTCAGCTCTTCCATGGCACAAACCGACTCAGCGTACGCGGCATCACCTTCCTCACATTCCAAAGCAAATTTCCTGCTCCCATGTACTGTGATGGTCCCCTTATTACCTGGCATCTTAAGCTGCAGATAAACATAGCACGGTCTCGCCATGAACTTGGCATAAGCCGGTCGCCCAAACAGGGCGTGATACAGACTCTTGATTTTCACCACCTCAAAAGTCAATGTTTCTGACCTTGAATCATGATCATCTCCAAAGGCCACCTCTAGGGCTATCTTGCCCACTGGATATGTAGACTTACCGGGCACCACACCATGAAAAAGGTGTTTGACGGTTTAAGATTCTTATCTGTCAATCCTATACGACGGAAGGTATCATAGTAGAGAATATTGATACTGCTTCCCCCAACCATGAGTACCTTGGTGAACTTATACCCCCCAACTTGAGGTGCCACCACTAAAGCCAGATGACTCGGATTATCAACCCGGGGTGGGTGATCCTCTCTACTCCATAAAATGGGTTGCTTAGACCAGCGCAAATACTGAGGCACTGCTGGTTCAATGGAGTTTACGACCCTCTTGTGAAGCTTCTGATCACGCTTGCACAAGCTAGTGGTGAAGACATGATACTTCCCACTATTCAACTGCTTTGGATTGCTCTGATAACCCGACTGCTGCTGTTGTTGATTCCCCTGATGGTTATAACCTCCCTGGTTGCCCTGGTTCCCTTGATTGCTATGTCCGGTTTGATTGCCTTGAAATCCTGAACCGGAGCTACCGCCTCCATAACCCGAGCCATGAAAACCACCTCCTGAACCGTCTGGAGGGCCATTGTCGTACTGAAACATATTGGAGTTCTTGAACTCTCGCATGATATAACAATCCTACCAAAGATGTGAAGCTGGCCTCTCCTTCGATCCATGCTTTGGACAAGGTTGATTTAACAGGCGCTCCAGATTGGGGCCTGAACCTCCACCCCTCTGGGGTTGTTTGCCCTTACGACGCTGACCGTTATCCCGAGCATTGGTGTTAGCCACAAAGTCCAAACTATTGTCTGCCTTGCGCTTACCATTGTTCCCATCACCTGCCGGGTTATGCTGCTGCCCCTTGGTGTTGCCGTTCTTCTTCCCTTTCCCCAGTTTGTCCTCCTCTGAGTCAGGGTCTTTGGTATTATCTGAATCGACATATTTAACCAAAGCGGCCATAAGCGTTGCCATATCATTGCAGTGAGATTTGATCCTTCCTAACTTCTGTTTTAGCGGTAGAAACCGGCAATTGCCCTCTAATGTTAACACTGCTGTGTCCACATTGATGCGATCCGACGAATGCAGAATAGCTGAGACCCGCTTCACCCAATGGGTTGTAGACTCCCCATCCTCTTGAACACAAGCGGCCAGGTCCACAGTCGACATCGGCTGCTTACAAGTATCCTTAAAAATTCTGGATAAACCAGTGTTTTAACTCGGCCCATGATCCGACAGAGTTAACTGGTAATCTCTTTAACCAAGTACGAGATGTCCCCGTAACATCATGGTGAAGTATTTAGCACACACTACTTCATCCACATCCAACATCTCCATTGCCATCTCATAACTTTCAACCCATGACTCTGGTTGCAAATCGGCGGTGTAATTGGGCACCTTACGAGGGCCTTTAAAATCCTTGGGCAGTCACACATTACGTAAAGCGGGGGTAAGACATGGCACCCCTAAAGAACTGAAGACCACACCTGGCTCCACTGAAGCGGTAGGGAGAACTGGAGTAGTTTGACGAGCTGCATGCAAAGCTGCTAACTCGGCCTCTCGACGTGCACGACCATGATCCACCACATCATGCGCATTAGCACCTCCACCTGCCGGGTTGTGCCCTCGCGGCGAGTTACGGTGATGTGCACTGCTTGATACAGCCGGTTCATCCTCAATGTGCCTGCTGTAGCCCCGGCTCGGACGTGGGGTGGAATGAATCCTCTCACGACTATGCGAATAAGACTGCTGCTGGTTTAAAGCTGTTTGAAGGAGCTCTCTGGCCCGTCGTGTCTCAATCGCAACTGGTGACTCGCCGTCAGCTGGGAGGGCTGCTAATCGTGAAGCGGCGGCCACAATGTTGTCTAACGGGTTGGAGTAGTGCCCCGGGGGTGTTGGGACATACTGCGGTACAATGTTGTACTGACAAGGCGGGCCCATCGCGCGCGGCAGAACCGGCATTCCTGTTCCTCGCGCCTCCGTCTGGTTTACCACTGGCTGGTTATTGGTTCCGGCTCCTGGCGTGTTGAAGAGATTCCTTGGCTCATAACTCGGCGGAAGGTGCGACCGGTATCTTATTCTCATGACCTCATCTGAGGCATTCTGGTCCAACCTAAGCCGGTAGGCCAGAGCTTCCAACTCAGCCCGCTTCGTAGCCATCCTGGCGTTCTCTGCTGCCAAGTCCGCTTTAGCCTGAGTTATCTGATCCTTAACCTTTGCGATCTCCACATTGTGCTGATCTTGGGCTGCTGCATCCACCTCCGCGGCCATCAATGTTGCCAAAGCGTCGAACAAATCATACAAAACTTGAGCGGGAGGCGGCGCAGAGCCCCCTGCTCCCGCTGGCGTTGCCGTTGTTGAACTGGAGAGCATTGTCGCGGCGGTAGAAGAGTGATGCGGTGGTTGTGTACCGGCCATGAAGATAGCGACCCGGTTTGGCAGATCGAGGGGGTCCGGAAAACTGTTGCCATCGGAGCCCCTGCTAATCTGGCCGTCCTGCAACTGATAGAGCGACTCGGTCTCTCCGGTTGAAGACTCGTCATCGGAACAGACAACGGTTTCTCCATCAAATGCCGATCCATCCTCATATTCTGCCCCATGGATGACACCTAAGAAAACATGCCTTGCTGCGGGTTGAACCGGGGAAGGGCTTGCACACTGAGCCGTCTCGATGATGTCGATGCAGGTGTCCGGCTCAGGGACCGGTTCGCCGATCTTGCCGATGAAGACGTGAATCCCACCAAAGGGGACCCGGTACCCGTATTCAATTGAACCGGCCTCGGGACCCCATACTGCATCGTCGATGTAGAGCTTGCCGCGACGACTCTTCGTCATCTGGCCCACAACATATCCCTTGAGTACATCAAAGCTGCCCTTCAAGAACTCGAAACCACCGTGCGATAGCCCCACGGTGGGTGCCAACTGTCCTGGGTTTGTCACGGCAGATGTCCTCGTGAAAGGACTTAGTCGTGGAGCCATCGCTACGGGTTAGCTTAACGGGGTTAAACCGGAACAAGGGACACGAGGGATTTTATACTAGTTCGGCCCCTTTGATGAAGGTAAAAGCCTACGTCTAGTTGTGGTTGGTATTGCTGGGGTTTCGATGACCAGGGAGCGAACCCGCTTTGCCTAGCTCTCGAGTAGTTGTTTGTTGTCCCTAAACCGCTGCCGGGTCATCCCTTTATATACATAGGTTGACGCCCGCCAGTTTACAGAGTCCCGAGGCCGGATCATACACATCTCCGACTCGGTCGCTTTTCCTTCTAACTTACAATATAAGTTACATGAAAGAGTCGGTTTACATCTACAGGCCTTAACTCGCCTTTGGGCCTTGGGACTTCGTAAAGCGCCACCATCACCACGTCTTCATGGGCTTCTATATTCATGGATTTAACTCGGCCACTCCTATCCGGTTTACCTCCTGTAATCATATCCCCAACAGCTTACGTCTACTGGTCAGAAAAGAACTCGCTTCAGGGGAGTGATTGTGATGTTGTAAGAACTCTGCAAATGAATGCAGACTATGAGAACCAAGGGATTCTCCCACAGAAATGTACCTGTGATAGCATTAGAGATGCGAGGGAAGGGAAGAGGTCATATGCATCGTTAGAAGATTTTGAAGATAAATCAGTTTGAAGACATTGACCTCATAGAGCAAAGACATTCACTTATTTGAAGAGAGTTGGTTCTAGATTTGTACGAATCCAGGAATAAGTACAAGTGAGGAATCTAACTATTTATGAAGCATAAGTGAATATACTTTGCAGGATATGAGATTCAGAAAGAGACAAATCCAGATTTGGAAGAGTACAAACCACTTATGGGTGAAGTGGATGGATTTGACAGATCAAAAAGACTGTAAAAAGTGAGATTTGTTTACCCCAAAACGAACTGCTAGACGAGGTGGAAGGGAGGCCGAGCAGTTCCAATCTCCCGCGCCCTAACTCGGCGGTGGAAGACACCTATGGCGGCGGCGGAGAAGATGAGGTCCGCGGCCGGCGTGAGGACGGCATCGAAGAGGTCGCAATAGCTAAGTGCTTCGTCTTAGGCGTCGATGCGAGCTAGCAGTGGTGCTAGGGTTTGAGCAAGGTGGCGTGGTGGAAGAAGAGATAATGACCGTGCAGGATGGGTATTTATAAGGTAGAGGGCGGCACAACGCAATTACGTAGGTGCCCCTGGTGGTTCACATCTGATGGACACGTGGCATGCATGCAACTCATTGAAAGTTGTTCCATGTTCCCACACACGCCTGGTTTGTCGGGTGGTTGTTCCGGCTTCTCCAGCATTCAGGCAAAAGAGATATAGCATTGAAAGCGGTTTTAAATGTGTGTCTGTGTATCTTCAGCTGATAAGGATGTAGTGAAGACATTCGACAAGTTTCAACAGAATGCATATGACTAGACAGAGAGAGTTTGAGGAAGAAGCACAGAGGGGGTTAGGGTCCGATCACATTAACTTAGTTATGAAAATGACAAAGTCGAAGACATAGCTATAAGTGAATGATGTAGTGTTGTAGAGGACAGAACACCATAATATATATATATATATATATATATATATATATATATATATATATATATATATATATATATATATATATCTTATCCTAAAGGACAAAATCAAGATTGCGAAGATAAACCTTGAAGTCAAATCAATGTTGAAGAAAAACCAAATGCGAAGATAATGCAATGACGCCATAAGAAAATCTTCGAGAAAGTTTGGTGGTGGCGTTACCCACCATATAGGAAGTATTAGAACCAGACATGGTGCACAATTATCGTGGCCCTCCGAAGTCAAATTCCACGTTAATGTATTCACACTTAGAGGGTAAGTCTTCATTGATTGAAGATATACGTTAGTTCGTGTGTTGCACATCTAAATCATCAATATGCATAAGCGTTAGGATGTGTGTCCAATCACAGGACATTTAAGGATTCTAAGATATTGAGCTCACACCGCAACTTGCAAAACCTTTTCTCATCCAAGGGATTTGTGAAGATATCTGCCAATTGATCATTAGTGTTGACGTGAATGATATCAATATCTTCCTTCATGACATGATCTCTGAGAAAGTGATGACGAATCTGAATGTGCTTTGTCTTCGAGTGCTGAACTGGGTTGTTGGCAATCTTGATGGCGCTTTCATTGCCGCAGTAGAGTGGCACATGCTTCAGGTGGATGCCATAGTCCTTGAGAGTTTGCTTCATCCATAGAAGCTGAGCGCAGCAAGATCCAACACCAATGTATTCGGATTCAGCAGTGGAGAGATACATAGTTCTGCTTCTTTGAAGACCAATAGACAAGAGATCGTCCAAGAAAGTGACATGTGCCTGATGTGGACTTGCGATCAACCTTGTCACCAGCATAATCATCATATGAGAATCCAACTAGATCAAACTCTGATCCCTTGGGATACCATAATCCTAGTGTTGGGGTGTAAGCCAAATATCGAAGAATTCGTTTCACAGCTAAGTGATGCGATTCCTTTGGTGCCGCTTGGAATCGGGCACACATGTAAATGCTAAGCATTATATCTGGCCTAGATGCACATAAGTAGAGTGAAGAACCAATCATGGGGCGGTATACCTTTTGGTCGAACTCTTTACCATTGTCGTCGGGGCCCAGATGACTTTTGGTTGGCATTGGCGTCGTGTACCTTTTGTAGTCTTGCATTCCAAACTTCTTCAGGCAACCTTTGAGGTATTTTTCTTGTGATATGTAGATGCCATTACTCTATTGATACGGATTTGAAGACCAAGGAAGAATTTCAGCTCACCCATCATTGACATCTGATATTGCTCTTGCATCATATGCCCAAACTCATCACGGTATCTCTTGTCAATGCAGCCGAAGATAATGTCATCCACATAGATTTGGCATACAAACAGTTCACCATCATATGTCTTCATAGAGAGAGTGGGATCTAGTGAACCAGGTTTGAAGCCTTTGCTTTTCAGTAAGTCATTGAGTGTGTCATACCAAGCGCGAGGTGGTTGTTTGAGTCCATATAGTGCCTTGTTGAGCTTGTATACCATGTCAGGACGCTTTGGATCTTCAAAACCAGGTGGTTGTGCAACATACACTTCTTCTTCAATTTTTCCGTTGACAAAGACACTTTTGACGTCCATTTGATACAGAAGAATGTTGTTGTGGTTGGCATAGGCTAGCAGTATGCGAATGGCTTCAAGCCTGGCGACAGGAGCAAATGTTTCATCGAAGCCAATACCTTCAACTTGTGTGTAACCTTGAGCAACGAGACGAGCCTTGTTTCTGACAACTTGACCATGCTCATCTTGTTTGTTGCGATAGATCAATTTGGTACCGATGATATTGTGCTTGCGAGGATCTGGATGCTTTACAAGCTCCCATACATTGCTCAGCTCGAACCGTTGAAGCTCTTCTTGCATAGCTTGAATCCATTCAGGTTCCATGAAGGCTTCGTCAACTTTCTTGGGTTCTGATATTGAGACAAATGCAAAGTGCCCATAGAAATTTGCTAGCTGTGTTGCTCTTGAACGAGTTAGGGGACCAGGTGCATTGATGCTATCAATTATCTTCTCACTCTGTACTTCATTTGTAACACGTGGATGAACTTGACGAAGATTTTGCCCGCGTTGATCATTGTCTTCATCTTCAGCATTGGCTTCAAGCTGAGTAGTGTCTTCAGGCTGATTAGGTGCAGAAATGATGATTTCCTCTTCAGCCTGTGCCTCTGAAGGTATGATCTCTCCAGTACCCATAAGCTTGATATATTCACTTGGTGTAGCCTCATCTAGCACATTTGGAAGGTGCCCTCTTTGCTAGCTATTAGTCTCATCGAACCGCACATCCACAGTTTCAACCACTTTGTAGTGAAAGAGGTTGAAGACTCTGTAGGAGTGTGAATCCTTTCTGTATCCAAGCATAAATCCTTCATGTGCTTTCGGTGCAAATTTTGAAGCGTGATGCGGGTCCTTGACCCAGCACCTAGCACCAAATACTCTGAAATAGCTGACGTTTGGCTTCTTACCAGTCAGGAGTTCATATGATGTCTTCTTTAGGAACTTGTGAAGATAAACACGGTTGATGATGTGGCATGAAGTATCAATAGCTTTAGGCCAGAACTTCCTTGGAGTCTTGTACTCATCAAGCATCGTCCGAGCCATCTCAATGAGGGTTCTCTTCTTGCGCTCCATGATGCCATTCTGCTGAGGTGTGTATGGAGCCGAGAACTCATGTGTGATGCCCAATGTATCAAGATAAGTGTCGAGGCCGATGTTCTTGAATTATGTGCCATTGTCACTTGGGATGTGCTTGATCTTGATGCCATAGTTGGTCATGGCATGATTGGCGAATCATCTGAAGACATCCTACACTTCAGTCTTGTAGAGAATTATGTGCACCCATGTATATTTGGGGTAATCATCAACAATGATGAAACCATAGAGGCAAGCAATGGTAGTAAGGGTAGAATAGTGAGTAGGGCCGAATAAGTCCATGTGAAGCAGCTCGAAGGGACGTGTTGTTGTCATGATTGTCTTCTAGGGATGCTTGCGCCGAGTCATCTTTCTAGCTTTGCAGGCACTGCATAGATGATCGTTCTTGAACTTGACACCCTCGATTCCTATGACATGCTTATTCCTCGCGAGAGTGTGTAAGTTCCTCCTGCCCGCATGCCCTAGCCTCCGATGCTAGAGCCATCACTCTGAAGCTTTTTGCTAGAAGACATACGACCAACTGTGGTCCTGCTGAGAAATCTACCATGTATAGTTCTTCCTTTCGATACCCTTCAAAGACTAGAGAATTGTCAGATTCCATAAGCACAAGGCAACTATATTTTACAAATATCACAATCATGTTTAGATCACAAAGCATTGAGACAGACATTAAGTTGAAACCAAGGGATTCAACAAGCATCACTTTATCCATGTGCTGATCCTTTGAGATTGCAACTCTACCTAGGCCCGATACCGTGATTTTACCAGTGTCAGCACATGTGATGTGACTTTTGTCAGACAGACATAGGGTTGAATCCATAAGAACACTTCGATCACCAGTCATGTGGTTAGTGCATCCACTATCCATAATCCACTCAGAAAACCTTTGGTGTCCTACCCTACAGTGCAGTTTGGGGGATATGCTTCACCAAAGGAAATGCGAAGCATAAAAATTTGACGAACAAGCATATTATCAAAGTTTAGATCCTTGTTAGGGTAGATAGGATGTTTGTCTAGAAATCCTGGGATGAAATACATAGTAAGACCGTTCTGGCATTTTATCTTGCGTCGCAGAAGATGTTTTAGGTCCGCAACATAAGCATCAGAAGCCTTTGATTTCCGGCTGGAGACCTTTCCCTGTAAAAGAGAGTTAATTCTTCTTAACCACCCACATCATCAGGGGTGGCTTAGAAGCAATGAGTCTAAGTGCAGCATCTGAGAACTTTGGCATTGGAGCCCTAGCAAATGTCTTGTAGGAGGTGAATAATACTCATAAAAATAGGCATAAAAGTTCTTGCTCTTATGAACATAGCGGTTTGATGAAACACGCTCATATTCGTAAGTCTAAGTATGGTTTCCCTCCAAAACATTGGCGTTAGGGTGACTCTGATGAGTCCTCTGTCTGTGTGAAGCCTTTGGACCATGTGAAGCCTTAGGTCTGGGGTTTGTCTTCTTCCCATGTGGTGTCATGATGACATTCACAAGAAGCTTCTCAAGACAACTTTTGGGAACCCACATCTTCTTCAAAGGTGATCCATTCCTGCAGTTAGTACCAATATACCTAGCAAACACTTCACCATTCTGATTCTTAAACAGTTTATAGTTTGCATAAAAGGATTCATCAATGATAATTGGGTTAGCACAGGTGAAGCCAGATAAGGTATATGGATCCATTGAAGGACCCTTTGCAGCAACCCATGTGGTTTTGGGGTACTCTCAGGCTTCCAGTATGAACCATCGATGTTCATTTTCCTCTCGAACCCAACACCCTCTTTTCCAGGGTTTCGGTTCAGAATATGTTTCTTGAGGATATCACATAGAGTCTGATGCCCTTTGAGGATTTTGTACATCCTTGTTTCAAGCATTGTCTTCAACCTAGCATTCTCATCAGCAATGGTAGTGGTATTCTCAGAAGAGGGGTTAATTACCACATCAGCAGTTGAAGATATAGCAATAGTAGCAGCAGTAGAACATTCAGCAACAGAGACATCATTATCACCCTTAAGATATTTTAAACATGGTGGCTCAAAGTCTTCCTGAGTGGTATTGATCTGTTGAGCGTGAAGTGACCCGTTCTCCTTTTGAAGATCTTCATGAGACGCTATCAGGTGCTCAAGTTCTTGCTTCCTTTGAATATAATCATAGGAAAGCTTCTCATGAGTAGATGGCAGAGTTTCATGATGACTTTCAAGTTCTTCGTACTTAACATGAAGATTTTTAATGTCTTCAATTAAGGATTGAGTTCGAGTCATTTCCGCGTCCAACATGTCATCACTTTTGTCTAGCAACTTTTGAATGTGTTCCATAGCATTTTGTTGTTCCGTTGCAATTTTAGCAAGTGTTTTGTAGCTAGGTTTAGATTCACATTCAGACTCATCTTCACTGGAAGTTTGAAAGTAAGCATCGTGTCAGTTTACCTTGGCACCACGTGCCATGAAGCAGTAGGTAGGAGCAAAGTCATCCTCATCATCAGCATCGATGTTGGCGATGATGTCATTGTCTTCAGGGTTGAAGATGGATTTGGTGACATAAGCTGAAGCTAGAGTCAGGCTTGCCACGCTTGAATCGGACTCCTCCTCCGACTCCACCTCCGTCTCCTCAGAAGTGGACTCCTCCTCTGAATCCATCTCCTTGCCAACAAAAGCACGAGCCTTGCTTGATGATCTTCTCTTGTATGATGAAGGCTTTGATGAAGACTTTGACGAAGACTTAGAGGATTTCTTCTTCTTGTCATCAGAATCATATTCCTGTCTCTTCTTCTTCTTCTTCTTGGTCTCATTGTCCCATTGAGGACACTCAGAGATGTAGTGACCAGGTTTCTTGCATTTGTGGCATGTTCTCTTATTGTGGTTGCAAGAGGAAGCTTCATCATTTCTTGAGCTGGTCTTGAATACTTTCTGAAACCTTTCTTCTTGGAGAACTTCTTCACGATCATAGCTAGATCCTTTCCAATGTCTTCAGGATCCACCAAACTGCAGTTAGATTCTTCTTCAGATAGGACAGAACATTTTCCTTCAAAGCCCGGGTTCGGCCATAGTTGGGGCCATAGATATCTCTCTTCTCAGATAACTGGAACTCATGTGTGTTGAGCCTCTCAAGTATGTCAGATGGATCGAGAGTCTTGAAGTCAGGACGTTCTTGAATCATCAGGGCCAGGGTGTCGAATGAACTGTCAAGTGATCTCATGAGCTTCTTGATGATTTCGTGCTTGGTGATCTCAGTGGTGCTAAGTGCGTGAAGTTCATTTGTGATATCAGTGAGGCGATCAAACGTGAGCTGGAAATTCTCATTGTCATTTCTCTTGAAGCGGTTGAAGAGGTTGCGAAGAACAACAATCCTTGAATCTCTCTGAGTCGAGACGCCTTCGTTGACCTTGGAGAGCCAGTCCCAGACTAGCTTCGCAGTTTCTAGTGCACTTACATGGTCGTACTGTCCTTTGGTTAAATGACCACAGATGATGTTCTTGGCAGTCGAATCCAGTTGGATGAACCTCTTAACATCAGCAGCGGTGACACCTTCACCGACCTTGGGAACGCCATTCTTAACAACATACCAAAGGTCGACGTCAATGGCTTCGAGATGCATACGCATCTTGTTCTTCCAATATGGGTAATCAGTGCCATCAAAGACTCAGCACGCAGCGGAGACCTTGATTATCCCTGCGGTCGACATAGCTAAAACTCCAGGTGGTTAAACCAAATCACACAGAACAAGGGAGCACCTCGCTCTGATACCAATTGAAAGTGCTAGTTATCGACTAGAGGGGGGTGAATAGGCGATTTTTACGAAAGTCTTCAAAACACGAGGTCTTTGAAGACAAATAGTAGAAATGAACCTATTGATATGCAGCGGAAGGTAGACTACACTAGACATGCTATATTCAATTAAGCAATGAAGTGAAAGCACGAAGACTATCAACAGCTAGGTAGTATGGATCAGGATGGAAGAAAGTATGAAGCCAAACAGTTAATAGTCTTTACTTAGTGAAGTCAATCAAAACAGATAGGCATGCAATGACTTCACGAAGACAAATTGTAAAGTAAATGGAAGTGAAGGATAGAACCAGTTGCTTGGTGAAGACAAGGATTTGGTAGACCCGTTCCAGTTGTTGTGACAACTGTACGTCTGGTTAGGGAGGCTGATATTTAACTCAGAAGAAAGTGTCTTCGCCTTATTCCCCTTGAGCAAAGGACACCCAGTCCTTGCCCAATCACTCTGGTAAGTCTTCAAGGTAGACTTCCAAACCTTCACAGACTTTGTTCACTAGCAATCCACAATGGCTCTTGGATGCTCAGAACGCGACGCCTAACCGGATGGAGGATTCACAGTCCTCAAGTGTAACAGGTCTTCAGGTCATGCAGACAGAAAGACTTCAGTGATGCCTAACACTCTTTGGCTCTGGGTGTTTTGGGCTTTGTCCTCTCAAGTATCTCTCTCTTAAATGCTTCGGAGGTGGGTTGCCCTCAAACGACAAAAGCCATGCACTAACTCTGAGCAGCCACCAATTTAAGGTGTAAGGGGTGGGCTATTTATAGCCAGGAGGCAACCCGACCTGATTTGTTCGAAATGACCTTGGGTCACTAAGGAACCGACACATGTCCAACGGTCGGATTTGAAACACACGCGACAGCTTGACTTGGGCTACAAGTAAAGCTGACTCATTCGTCTCTAGATAAGATTTGCTCTCATTGTCTTCGCTCGAAGACATAGGATTTGGTTGAGCATCACTTCAGTTACTCTGACTTTGTTCACTTGGACCCCACTTAATAGTACGATGGTTCCTATAAGTCAACATAGAAGAAAAGGAAACTATGAAACAACTATGTCTTTGCACTCCATAGTCTTCATATGAATGTCTTCTCATGTCATAATCTTCATCATGAATGTCTTCACGTACCACCATTGTCTTCATTGTCTTCACACATTTTTAGGGGTCATCTCTGGTATGTAAACCGAATCAATAAGGGACTACTACCTGTGTTATCCTGCAATTCTCACAAACACATTAGTCCCTCAACCAAGTTTGTCGTCAATACTCCAAAACCAACTAGGGGTGGCACTAGATGCACTTACAGTCCCCTTGAATTTTAATGCGTTCCTAGAGAAAGCTAAGTTGAAAGATGATGGTAGCAACTACACGGGCTGGGTACGTAACTTGAGGATTATCCTCATTGCTGGACAGAAGAATTACGTCCTGGAAGCACCGCTAGGTGCAAGACCCACTTCAGGAGCAACTCCGGACGTTATGAACGTCTGGGAGAGCAAAGTTGATAACTACTTGATAGTTTAGTGTGCCATGCTTTACGGCTTAGAATCAGGACTTTAAAGACATTTTGAACGTCATGGAGCATATACGATGTTCCAGGAGTTGAAGTTAATATTTCAAGCAAATGCCCGAGTTGAGAGATATGAAGTCTCCAACAAGTTCTATAGCTACAAAATGGAGGAGAATAGTTTTGTCAGTGAACACATACTCAGAATGTCTGGGTACCACAGCCATTTGACTCAGCTGGGAGTTAATCTTCCTGATGATAGTGTCGTTGAGAGAGTTCTTCAATCACTGCCATGAAGCTATAAAGGCTTCGTGACAAACTATAATATGCAAGGGATGGAAAAGATAATTTCCGAGCTCTTCGCGATGCTAAAGGCTGTGGAGGTAGAAATCAAGAAGGAGCATCAAGTGTTGATGGTTAACAAGACCACTAGTTTCAAGAGAAAAGGCAAAGGGAAGAAGGGAACTTCAAGAAGAACAACAAGCCAGTTGCTGCTCAAGGGAAGGAGCCCAAGTCTGGACCTAAGCCCGAGACTGAGTGCTTCTACTTCAAAGGGACTAGTCACTGGAAGCGGAACCGCCCCAAGTATTTGGCGGATAAGAAGGATGTCAAAGTGAAAGGTATATTTGATATACATGTTATTGATGTGTACCTTACTAATGCTCATAGTAGCGCCTGGGTATTTCATACTGGTTCTGTTGCTCATATTTGCAACTCAAAACAGGGGCTGCGGATTAAACGGAGATTGGCTAAGGATAAGGTGATGATGCACGTGAGAAATGGTTCCAAAGTCGATGTGATCGCCGTCGGCATGCTACCTCTACATCTACCATTGGGATTAGTTTTAGACCTAAATAATTGTTATTTGGTGCCAGCGTTGAGCATGAACATTATATCTGGATCTTGTTTAATGTGAGACGGTTATTCATTTAAATCAGAGAATAATGGTTGTTTTATTTATATGATTAATATCTTTTATGGTCATGCACCCTTGATGAGTGGTCTATTTTTGTTGAATCTTGATTGTAGTGATACACATATTCATAATATTGAAGCCAAAAGATGCAAAGTTAATAATGATAGTGCAACTTATTTGTGGCACTGCCATTTAGGTCATATTGGTGTAAAGCGCATGAAGAAACTCCATGCTGATGGGCTTTTGGAATCACTTGATTATGAATCACTTGATACTTGTGAACCATGCCTCATGGGCAAGATGACTAAAACTCCGTTCTCCGGAACAATGGAGTGAGCAACTGACTTATTGGAAATAATATATACTAATGTATGCGGTCCGATAAGTGTTGAGGCTCGCGGCCGGTATCGTTATTTTATGACCTTCACAGATGATTTGAGCAGATATGGG
Source organism: Triticum dicoccoides (assembly GCF_002162155.2). Lineage (NCBI taxonomy): Eukaryota > Viridiplantae > Streptophyta > Magnoliopsida > Poales > Poaceae > Triticum > Triticum dicoccoides. The sequence goes on from NC_041392.1 coordinate 412,222,786, forward strand.
TATATCTACTTAATGGAACATAAATCTGAAACATTTTAAAAGTTCAAAGAATTTCAGAGTGAAGTGGAAAATCATCGTAACAAGAAAATAAAGTTTCTATGATCTGATCGTGGAGGTGAATATTTGAGTTATGAGTTTGGTCTTCATTTGAAACAATGTGGAATAGTTTTTTGCAACTCACGCCACCTGGAACACCACAGCGTAATGGTGTGTCCGAACGTCGTAACCGTACTTTATTTGATATGGTGTGTTCTATGATGTATCTTACTGATTTACCGCTATCGTTTTGGGGTTATGCTTTAGAGACGGCCGCATTCATGTTAAATAGGGCACCATCTAAATCTGTTGAGACGACACCATATGAAATGTGGTTTGGCAAGAAACCTAAGCTGTCATTTCTTAAAGTTTGGGGCTGCGATGCTTATGTGAAAAAGCTTCAACTGATAAGCTCAAACCCAAATTGAAGAATTTTTTCTTCATAGGATACCCAAAGGCAAGACATTCATTGCTAAAATGGATCCTTTCTAGAGAAGGAGTTTCTCTCGAAAGAAGTGAGTGGGACGAAAGTAGAAATTGATGATGTAATTGTACCTTCTCCCGAATTGGAAAGTAGTTCATCATAGAAATCAGTTCCAGTGATTCCTACACCAATTAGTGAGGAAGCTAATGATGATGATCATGAAACTTCTGATGAAGTTACTACCGAACCTCATAGGTCAACCAGAGTACGATCCGCACCAGAGTGGTACGGTAATCCTGTTCTGGAGGTCATGGTACTTAACCATGATGAACCTATGAACTATGAGGAAGCGATGATGAGCCCAGATTCTGCGAAATGGCTTGAGGCCATGAAATCTAAGATGGGATCCATGTATGAGAACAAAGTGTGGACTTTGGTTGACTTGCCCGATGGTTGGCAAGCAATAGAGAATAAATGGATCTTCAAGAAGAAGACTGACGCTGACGGTAATGTTACTTCTACAAAGCTCGACTTGTTGCAAAAGGTTTTCGACAAGTTCAAGGAGTTGACTACGATGAGACCTTCTCACCCATGGCGATGCTTAAGTCTGTCCGAATCATGTTAGCAATTGCCGCATTTTATGATTATGAAATTTGGCAAATGGATGTCAAAATTGCATTCCTCAATGGATATCTTAAAGAAGAGTTGTATATGATGCAAGTAGAAGGTTTTGTTGATCCAAAAGGTGCTAACAAAGTGTGCAAGCTCCAACGATCCATTTATGGACTGGTGCAAGCCTCTCGGAGTTGGAATATACGCTTTGATAGTGTGATCAAAGCATATGGTTTCATACAGACTTTTGGAGAAGCCTGTATTTACAAGAAAGTGAGTGGGAGCTCTGTAGCATTTCTAATAATATATGTGGATGACATATTGTTAATTGGAAATAATGCAGAATTTCAGGATACCATAAAAGGATACTTTAATAAGAATTTTTCAATGAAAGACCTCGGTGAAGCTGCTTATATATTGGGCATCAAGATCTATAGAGATAGATCAAGATGCTTAAGTGGACTTTCACAAATCACATACCTTGATAAAGTTTTGAGGAACTTCAAAATGGATCAGTCAAAGAAAGGGTTCTTGCCTATGTTACAAGGTGTGAAGTTGAGTCAGACTCAATGCCCGACCACTGCAAAAGATAGCGAGAAAATCAAAGTCATTCCCTATGCCTCGGCCATAGGTTCTATCATGTATGCAATGCTGTGTACCAGACCTGATGTGTGCCTTGCTATATGTTTAGCAGGGAGGTACCAAAGTAATCTAGGAGTGGATCACTGGACACCGGTCAAGAACATCCTGAAATACCTGAAAAGGACTAAGGATATGTTTCTCGTTTATGGAGGTGACAAAGAGCTCATCGTAAATGGTTACGTCGATGCAAGCTTTGACACTGATCTAGATGACTCTAAGTCACAAACTGGATACATATTGATATTGAATGGTGGAGCTGTCAGTTGGTGCAGTTCCAAGCAGAGCGTCGTGGCGGGATCTATGTGTGAAGCGGAGTACATAGCTGCTTCGGAAGCAACAAATGAAGGAGTCTGGATGAAGGAGTTCATATCCGATCTAGATGTAATACCTAGTGCCTCGGGTCCAATGAAAATATTTTGTGACAATACTGGAGCAATTTCCTTGGCGAAGGAATTCAGATTTCACAAAAGAACCAAACACATCAAGAGACGCTTCAATTCCATCCGCGATCGAGTCAAGGAGGGAGACACAGAGATTTGCAAGATACATACGGATCTGAATGTTGCAGACCCATTGACTAAGCCTCTCTCATGAGAAAAAAATGATCAGCACCAAGACTCCATGGGTGTTAGAATCATTACTATGTAATCTAGATTATTGACCCTAGTGCAAGTGGGAGACTGAAGAAATATGCCCTAGAGGCAATAATAAAGTTGTTATTTATATTTCCTTATATCATGATAAATGTTTATTATTCATGCTAGAATTGTATTAACCGGAAACTTAGTACATGTGTGAATACATAGACAAACAGAGTGTCCCTAGTATGCCTCTACTTGACTAGCTCGTTAATCAAAGATGGTTAAGTTTCTTCACCATAGATATGTGTTGTCATTTGATGAACGGGATCACATCATTAGAGAATTATGTGATGGACACGACCCATCCGCTAGCTTAGCATTATTGTTACGCCGGTTTGCACAATAGAGAGGTCAGCACGCCGGTCTAAATCCTATGCGCATAGGGGTATGGGCCCATTGCCCATTGCACACCTGCACGTTACGTACGCGGCCAGAAGCAGACCTAGCCCCTTAATACAAGTGCATGCTTACGGTCCAATCCGGCGCACGCCGCTCAGTCGCTGACGTCAGGAGGCTTCGGCTGATACGACGATGTCGAGTTCCTATAACTGTTCCCGCGTAGTTGGTTAGTGCGTATAGGCCAGTGGCCAGACACAGATCAAATACCAAGATCTCACTAAGCGTGTTAATTGATGTAACCGCGGACGCTGACCAGGGCCAGACCCACCTCTTGATAACCCACAAGTATAGGGGATCAATTGTAGCCTCTTAAGATAAGTAAGAGTGTCGAACCCAACGAGGAGCTAAAGGTAGAACAAATATTCCCTTAAGTTCTATCAACCACCGATACAACTCTACGCACGCTTGACATTCACTTTACCTAGAACAAGTATGAAACTAGAAGTACTTTGTAGGTGTTTTTGGATAGGTTTGCAAGATAATAAAGAGCACGTAAATAAAAGATAGGGGCTGTTTAGATGAAGAAACAATAAAGTTAGTATAGCGAGTGTGGAAAAGTGGTAGTAGGAGTTGCGGAATTGTCCCTAAGCAATTGACTACTTTACTAGACCGATAGCAAGTTTTATGCGGGAGAGGCCACTGCTAGCATGTCATCCATAACTTGGAATTCTGTGCACTTATGATTGGAACCATTAGCAAGCATCTGTAACTACCAACGTTCATTAAGGTAAAACCCAACCATAGCATTAAGATATATTGGTCCCCCTTCAATCCCGTATGCATCAATTTCTATGCATGGTTGAAGCTTCTGTCACTCTTGCCCTCCAATACATAGTCCTATCAACATACAACTAACCCTATGGTGTGATCCACGCGCGCGCTCATATGATGGGCACAAAAGGACAACAACATAACCACAAGCAAATTAAATCAATCATAGCAATTCATCAACCACCGATAGGACAACGAAAATCTACTCAGACATCATAGGATGGCAACACATCATTGGATAATAATATGAAGCATAAAGCACCATGTTCAAGTAGAGGGTACAACGGGTTGCGGGAGAGTGAACCGCTGTAGATAGAGGGGGGAAGGTGATGGAGATGTTGGTGAAGATGGCGGAGGTGTTGGTGTAGATTGCGGTGATGATGATGGCCGTCGGAGGCGTTCCGGCGCCACCGGAAGCGAGGGGGAGAGAGCCCCCCTCCTTCTTCTTCTTCCTTGACCTTCTCCCTAGATGGGAGAAGGGTTTCCCCTCTGGTCCATGGCCTCCATGGCATGGGAGGGGCGAGAGCCCCTCCGAGATTGGATATGTCTCTCTATCTCTCACTGTTTCTGCGTTCCTGATTCTGCCCTTTCACCGTTTCTTAAATTCCCGGAGATCCGTAACTCCGATTGGGCTGAAATTTTAACACAATCTCTATCTGGATATTAGCTTTCTTGTGGAGAAAGAAGGGCACCAACCACCTTACGGGGTGGCCACGAGGGTCAGGGGCGCGCCCCCTGCCTCGTGGGCCCCTCGAGCATCGTCTCGCGTTGATTTCACTTCCCAAAATTGACATATATTCCAAAAAAAATCTCCGTATGTTTTTATCCCGTTTGGACTCCGTTTGATATAGCTTTTCTGCGAAACAAAAAACATGCAACATACAGGAACTGATACTAGGCACTGGATCAATATGTTAGTCCCAAAAATAGTATAAAAAGTTGCCAAAAGTATATAAAAGTTGTAGAATATTGGCATGGAACAATCAAAAATTATAGATACGACGGAGACGTATCAGCATCCCCAAGCTTAATTCCTGCTCGTCCTCGAGTAGGTAAATGATAAAAAAGATAATTTTTGATGTGGAATGCTTCCTAGCATAATCTTGATCATGTAATATAATCATGGCATGAATATTAAGACACGAGTGACTCAAAGAAATAGTCTATCATTTGACATTAAGACAATAATAGTTCAAGCATACTAATAAAGCAATCTTGTCTTTTCAAAATAACATGGCCAAAGAAAGTTATCCCTACAAAATCATATGGTCTGGCTATACTTCATCTTCACCACACAAAATATTCAAACCATGCACAACCCCGATGACAACCCAAGCAATTGTTTCATACTTTTGACGTTCTCAGACCTTTTCAACATTCACACAATACATGAGCGTGAGCCATGGACATAGCACTATGGGTGGAATAGAATATGATGGTGGAGTTTGTGTGGAGAAAAAAAAAGAGAAAGTCTCACATCGACGCGGCTAATCAATGGGCTCTGAGATGCCCATCAATTGATGTCAATGTGTGGAGTAGGGATTGCCATGCAACAGATGCACTAGAGCTATAAGTATATGAAAGCTCAAACTAAAACTAAGGGGGTGTGCATCCAACTTGCTTGCTCATGAAGACCTCGGGAATTTGAGGAAGCCCATTATCGGAATATACAAGCCAAGTTCTATAGTGAAAATTCCCACTAGTATATGAAAGTGATAAATCAATGAGACTCTTTATATGAAAAACATGGTGCTACTTTGAAGCACAAGTGTGGTAAAAGGATAGTAACATTGTCCCTTCTCTCTTTTTCTCTCATTTTTTTGTTTTTTTTCTTTTTTTTTCTTTTTTTGGTGGGCTTCTTTGGCCTCTCTTTTTTTATTTGGGCTTCTTTGGCCTCTTTTATTTTGATAACCTCACATGGGACAATGTTCTAATAATGATGATCATCACACTTTTATTTACTTACAACTCAATATTACAACTCGATACTAGAACAAAGATATGACTCTATATGAATGCCTCCGGTGGTGTACCGGGATGTGCAATGATCTAGCATAGCAATGACATAAAAAAACGGACAAGCCATGAAAACATCATGCTAGCTATCTTACGATCATGCAAAGCAATTTGACAATAAATTCTCAAGTCATGTATATGATGATGATGGAAGTTGCATGGCAATATATCTCGGAATGGCAATGGAAATGCCATAATAGGTAGGTATGGTGGCTGTTTTGAGGAAGATATAAGGAGGCTTATGTGTGATAGAGTGTATCATATCACAGGGTTTGGATGCACTGGCGAAGTTTGCACCGACTCTCAAGGTGAGAAAAGGCAATGCACGGTACCGAAGAGGCTAGCAATGATGGAAGGGTGAGAGTGCGTATAATCCATGGACTCAACATTAGTCATAAAGAACTCACATACTTATTGCAAAAATATATTAGTCATCGAAACAAAGTACTACGCCCATGCTCCTAGGGGGATAGATTGGTAGGAAAAGACCATCGCTTGTCCCCGACCGCCACTCATAAGGAAGACAACCAATAAATACCTCATGCTCCGACTTCATCACATAACGGTTCACCATACGTGCATGCTACGGGAATCACAAACTTCAACACAAGTATTTCTACAATCCACAACTACCCACTAGCATGACTCTAATATCACCATCTTTATATCGCAAAACTATTGCAAGGAATCAAACATATCATATTCAGTGATCTATAAGTTTTATGTAGGATTTTATGACTAACCATGTGAATGACCAGTTCCTGTCATCTCTCTAAATAGATATAAGTGAAGCAAGAGAGTTTAATTCTTTCTACAAAAGATATGCCCATGCTCTAACAAATATAAGTGAAGCAAAAGAGCATTCTACAAATGGCCGTTTTCTATGTGAAGAGAAACAGGCAATCCAAACTTCAAATGATATAAGTGAAGCGTATGAAGCATTCTATAAAGCCATACTCAAAAGATTTAAGTGAAGTGCAAAGGGCATTCTATAAATAAACCAAGGACTATCTCATACCATCATGGTGCATAAACGAAAAATGAAAACTAAATCCAAAATACGCTCCAAGATTTACGCATATCATGTGACGAATAAAAATATAGCTCCAAGTGAAATTACCGATGATCGTTAGAAGAAAGAGGGGATGCCTTCCGGGGCATCCACAAGCTTGGTTGCTTGGCAGTCCTTGGAATATTTCCTTGGGATGCCTCGGGCATCCCCAATCTTAGGCTCTTGCCACTCCTTATTCCTTCATCCATCGTGATCTCTCCCAAAACTTGAAAACTTCAATCACACAAAACTCAACAGAAAGCTCGGTAAGATCCGTTAGTATAATAAAGCAAATCACTACTATAAGTACTGTTGTAAACCAATTAATATTTTGTGTTTTCATTATAGCTACTATAATATAACTTTTCCATGTCTTAATCCACTGATAGAAATTGTTAGTTTCATCAAAACAAGCAAACTATGCATCAAAAACAGAATCTGTCTTAAACAGGACAGTCTGTAGTAATCTGAACATTCACCATACTTATGTTACTCCAAAATTTCTACCACAATTAGGAAAAATAAACAATTTGTATAGAAAGACAGTGCAAAAAGTTCCAGAACCGTTTGACGTTCTAGTAAAAGATGTAAAATCGCACACTACAGACAAAGTTTCTGTCCTGCACCGTACAAACCAACAAGCATCTAAAACATCCTAAAGGCAAACCTTGGCACATTATTTTTATTTTAAACCTTATAAAAGCACACAGCAGAAATAAATGACTCTCTAAAACTTTCGGGTTGTCTCCCTGGCAACACTTTCTTTAAAGCCATTAAGCTAGGCATAAAGTGCTCAAGTAATGAATCCACCCGGATCCGAAGGTATATCAAAGCCAATTTTAATTAACAATGATTTTTAATTTAGTAGTGAGAAAAAAGTAACATATATCATGTAATGACGAAGTCTAACTCTCTTCCTATGCATCGGCATGTCATAAAAGAACAATTCATGCACACAAAGTAAAGGCCAATGCATAGTATAAACAGTTTCTTGCAATTTTATCATATTGGAAACATAGAGAGGTGGAGATATAGTTCCTCTCTAATAATAATTGCAAGTAGGAGAAGAAAGCACATGCATATTATATCTATCAAAATCATCATGTGTAATAGTAAAACACAACCCATCAATATAATCCTTAATAAGGGCAAACTTCTCCGATATAGTCTACTCTGGAGAATTCAAATAGATAATAGGACTATCATGCGTGGGTGCAATAGCAACAATTTCATGTTTAACATAAGGAACTAAAGCAAGTTCATCTCCATAAGCATAATTCATATTGACATCTTGGCCACAAGCATAGCAAGCATCATCAAGAAGGGATATTTCAAAAGAATCAACGGGATCATAACAATCATCATAGCATTCATCCTTCGGTAAGCACGAAGGGAAATTAAACAATGTATGAGTTAAAGAGTTACTCTCATTAGAAGTTGGGCACGGGTGATCAATCCGCTCTTCCTCCTTTTGTTCTTCGCTCTCCTCCTCATATTTTTCATCCAATGAGCTCAAAGTTTCATTAATTTCTTCTTCCATAGACTCCTGCAAAATATTAGTCTCTTCTTGGACAGCGGAGACTCTCTCAATAAAATCATCAATATCGGAATTGAATTCATAATTCTCATAGAAATATTTAAGGATAGCTAAATTTTTAGGTCTATAAACTGAATCATCAAAATTTTCACACTCTTTAAACAAAGATTCAATTTCATAAGCACCCATAAAAGCAACAAATTCTTCTATTGTTCCACATCATAGTAATCATATATACCATTAGCATAAGAAGCCAAAGTTTTATCATCATTAAATTTGCATGAAAAGGGAAGGTGTGGATCCTTCATCCTAGAGCAACAAGTATAATCATATCTCAAGCATAGTTCCCGAGCATACCAATGCAACATATGAATTTGATCCCATAATAGTTTCCCTTTTTGAGTCAAGCGATAATCCCTAAAGTATTCACGTTGATCCAACGTGTCCCCATTACATAATTGAATGGGGTTTTCTTAGGATTATCAAAGTAGTACATAATCTCTTTCACATAATGAGCATCGAGGGTTTTAGGAGGTTCCCCATCTCCATGAGTAGCAGGTACACCTAATTTTTTGGGTAATTCGTGTTCCATATCCATAACTAAGGATAGAGAAAAACTTAGAACAGCAAATAAAAATTACTTGGTGATAAAGAAAACAAGCACACACGAGAATATTCACCCCACGCCATTGCTCCCCGGCAACAGTGCCAGAAAAACGTCTTGACAACCCACAAGTGTAGGGGATCGATTGTAGCCTCTTTCGATAAGTAAGAGTGTCGAACCCAATGAGGAGCTAAAGGTAGAACAAATATTCCCTCAAGTTCTATCGACCACCGATACAACTCTACGCACGCTTGACGTTCGCTTTACCTAGGACAAGTATGAAACTAGAAGTGCTTTGTAGGTGTTTTTGGATAGGTTTGCAAGATAATAAAGAGCACGTGAATAAAAGTTAGGGACTGTTTAGATATAGAAACAATAAAGTTAGTTATTGACTACTTTACTAGACCGATAGCAAGTTTTATGTGGGAGAGGCCACTGCTAGCATGTCATCCCTGACTTGGAATTCTATGCACTTATGATTGAAACTATTAGCAAGCATTCGTAACTACTAACGTTCATTAAGGTAAAACACAACCATAGCATTAAGATATATTGGCCCCCCTTCAATCCCGTATGCATCAATTTCTATGCTAGGTTGAAGCTTCTATCACTCTTGCCCTCCAATACATAGTCCTATCAACATACAACTATCCCTATGGTGTGATCCACATGCGTGCTCATACGATGGGCACCAAAGGATAGAGGGGGAAGGTGATGGAGATGACGGTGAAGATGGCGGAGGTGTTGGTATAGATTGCGGTGATGATGATGGCCCCCGGCGGCGTTCCGGCGCCACCGGAAGCGAGGGGGGAGAGCCCCCCTCCTTCTTCTTCTTCCTTGAACTTCTCCCTAGATGGGAGAAGGGTTTCCCCTCTGGTCCATGGGCTCCATGGCATGGGAGGGGCGAGAGCCCCTCCGAGATTGGATATGTCTCTGTGTCTCTCTCTGTTTCTGCATTCCTGATTCTGCCCTTTCACTGTTTCTTAAATTCCCGGAGATCCGTAACTCCGATTGGGCTGAAATTTTAACACGATCTCTATCCGGATATTAGCTTTCTTGCGGCGAAAGAAGGGCGCCAACCGCCTTACGGGGTGGTCACGAGGGTCAGGGGCGCGCCCCCTGCCTCGTGGGCCCCTCGAGCATCGTCTCACGTTGATTTCACTTCCCATAATTCACATATATTCCAAAAAAAATCTCCGTCAGTTTTTATCCTGTTTGGACTCCGTTTGACATGGATTTTTTGTGAAACAAAAAACATGCAACAAGCAGGAACTGGCACTGGGCACTGGATCAATATGTTAGTCCCAAAAATAGTATAAAAAGTTGCCAAAAGTATATAAAAGTTGTAGAATATTGGCATGGAACAATCAAAAATTATAGATACGACAGAGACGTATAACCTCTCTCCTAGGTGGTCTCAACCTGCCATGTAGCTCCGCCACAAAGGTCCACTTGGAGGGTCGTCGGGACAAACACCCTTTCGGTCCCAATCCGTGAATCACTCGCGGGTACTCTACGAGCCGACCCGACTTTAGTCAGCACAAGTATCACATGTTATTTATATAACTACATACCCGTGATCACCTCCTGAGTGATCATGGCCCAATAGTATAGCATGGCAGACGGACAAGAATGTAGGGCCACTGATGGAATAACTAGCATCCTATACTAAGCATTTAGGATTACAGGTAAGGTATCAACATTGTAGCAACAATGACAGGCTATGCAACAGAATAGGATTAACCGAAAACAATAACATGCTACACTACTCTAATGCAAGAAGTAGAGGGAAGGAATAGGCGATATCTGGTGATCAAGGGGGGCTTGCCTGGTTGCTCTGGCAAGGAGGGGTCGTCAACAATGTAGTCATCGGTGCACTAGCAGCGGCGTCAGTCTCGTGGTCTACCGGAGAGAAGAGGGGGGGAACAATGAATACAATGCAAACAAATGCATATCGATGCATGACATGACAAGTAACGGTGCCAGGTGTGCCCTAACGTAGCAGGAGGTGATACCGGCGAAGGGGGAAAGAATCGGCAAGTATCCCCAGTGTTTCGCGTTTTCGGACAAATGAAACGAAGGGGTAAAGTTGCGTGTTCGCTATGCTAGGGATGTGTGGTGGACGAACAGGCTACGTATCTGGATTTGTCTTGTCGTTCTGAGCAACTTTGATGTACAAAGTTTTTTCATCCGAGTTACAGATTATTTTATATAAATTTTTACATTTTTAAATCATTTTCTAGCATTAACAGATTATTTTAATTTGAAACTGCATTTGTGATGTCATCATGATGTCAGCATGACATCATCAGTCAACTCTGACCGTTGACTGGTCAAGCTGAGGCGTGGGTCCCATTGTCATTGCCTGTTAGTCCTAATTAATAGATTAGATAGTTTAAGTAGTTAATTAAGTTAACTAAACTTGATTACTTTAATTTAACAGGATTAATTAAGTTAATTAATTAATAATTATTTTTAAAAATCCCTTTTTTAACGTTCTGAGGGCTGGGCCCACTGTCAGTGGCCCAGATGGGCGGGGTCCAGCTCTTTGTGGCCTTGGCCATAGCGGGGCGGGCGCTGGGCGGAGCCGGGTGACGGACGCCGGCGGTTACGGGTGTAACCCGGTTAGCCCCGGGCGCCGGCCGGGATGGCCACGGGGTGCCGGGCGTGGCCACGGTAGCGCACCATCATGTAGCTCCGGTGAGCTGAGTCCGAGCGACGCAGGGGGGCCGCGGCGAGCAGATGTAGCGGGGCACGATCGGGCAAGGGGTGCGGCAGCGGGCGCGGGGTGAGCGATGGGTGCGCGGT